>NC_027755.1:900144-921125 GCF_000695525.1 Brassica oleracea var. oleracea
CTCCTCCTCCACCACCACCAGCTCCGCCTCCACCACCTAATCCTCCACCGGCTCCGTCACCAACTCCTCCTCCAGCTCCAAACCCACCACCATGGCCGGAACCTCCTCCAATACCCCCACCTCCACCGCCACCAGCTCCACCTCCACCACCAATTCCCCCACCAGCTCCGCCACCAACTCCTCCACCATGACCTGAACCACCACCAATACCTCCTCCGCCGCCGCCTCCAGCTCCACCTCCACCACCAATTCCTCCTCCCGCTCCGCCACCAACTCCACCTCCGGCTCCAAAACCTCCACCGTGTCCTGCACCGCCGCCAATACCGCCACCACCCCCTCTACCTCCACCTCCTCCGAAACCTCCACCACCTCCGCCCCCTAGACCGCCACCACGTCCAAACCGGCCACGTCCACCACACCTGCGGCCCCACCTACAATCATCGCCCCTATACCTCGCAGGATCGACCACAGATCCATCCCCAAGAACACATTCCACACCCAAATGTAGGAAAATTAAAGAAAGAATTAAACATGTAACACTCTTGAGCTTCATCTCTAGAGAAATGATAGTTTCTCTTGTCTTGTTTTTCTTGGGGTGTCTCAGCCTCTAGAACTAGCTGCCTTATATAGTGGATAATGAATCATCAGAGTTGGGAAAAATAATAAGCAAGTGGGATGAAGAAGCCATTAATATGGATCCCCATGCATGTTGATTTACGTTCTACGCGTTCGGGGCCGTTAGTTCAGATCTATACTTAGTTCAGACTCTCTCACTAGCTTTCGATCTCTAGTTTGGTCATTAAATACAATCCTTAATCATCCAAAGCTTCGTTGACATTTCAAACAATCACATCCGTAAATCACCATTAATGATTACACCAGGTTTTACCAATAACTATTGTGCTACTTGACTTGACACTTGAAAGTTGAATATTCGACTTTTGCTAAAGCTTTACCATGAAAATAATTTGAACTAGGTTTAAAATGCGATAATTAATATTTCTTATCCCTCTGTTTCATAATAAATGTCATTTTAATCTTTTTTGTTACAAAAAAATATCACTTTACAATATCAATACAAATTATATTTACTTTCAGCTGAAAATTAATTGAAAACTGCATTGATTTTATGAATAATTTTATTTATTTCAAATATTATTGGTTATAGAGGTATAAATAATAACAAATTACATATATTTTCGTCATTTTCTTAATCTGTGTAAAAAATATCAAAGTGATACTTATTTAAAAACGGAGGGAGTAATAACTTTTCATGGTTTAAACTTTTAAATTCTGCTTTTTAGTTTCTTTTTAACAGTGGTTTGTTTTAATTCTCATTTCTCGTGGATGATGGAAATATTACACCCATGTGTATACGGGCATGGGAAATCTATATTAGTAAAGTTGAAGTACACAATGAGATTGTTTGGAAACTTGAATAGTAGTTTTAATAAAATTTGTTTGGATATATGAATAGCAATATCTATTAATTGTATTTCCATATTTCACTTAATTTAACAATTTCATTAATTATATTACTTTAACAATAATTCACATCATTAATTATATTACCATAATAATTGTGCATATTTTTATTTATTAGTTAATCAATATTAATTTTTTGCCAATCATAAAATCAAAAATGTTAAATAACTAGGTTTTGCATATGATTAAACGTTTGGTTTAGTTTGTTTATTAAAACATTTTTATTTGAGTTTCAATCAGTGAAAAATTACGTAGCCAAAAACATAATTCAAAGATATGTTTTTGTAAATAAAATAATAACTTAAATCAAAATAATAAAAATGTGCACATTTATTGCCACTTAATTTTCACTCCATATAATTATTTAACTTAACAAAACACTCTTTCTATTTCACTTATTTTAGCCAATCACATAAAAATAGATTTTTTTATTAGTTTATAAAATCAGTTATAAATGAACATTATATATCCATTTATGTACATGTTGTTCCTTTCGGGTATCGTTTTTTTTGTTTTGAAACAATGTCCCGCTTAAACATTATAAATTTATGTGTGGGTTTTGGGTTGGGTCATTCTGGATCTGGATGAATTCAGTACCGATGTATAGGAACCTAAAAATATCTAAATAACCAATGTATCTGAAACGAATTCAGATATTTGTAACAAAATAGTCATATTACCTGATTCGGTCCATGTCTTTTGAATATCATTAGTTATATTATGATACATCTAAAATATACAAATCAATATCCGCGCTGATGCATGGATCAATCTCTAGTTAAATTTAAGAACAAAGCACTGAGAGACTGAGAGTCAACGGTTGAATTCTTGAGAGAAAATAAATTTGGCTCACATGCATTTGTAAGTACATTGTCTAAACCTTACTATACACATTTAATGTGTTACTATTTCCCCAACTAAAATCACCAATCATACCCACTTCCAAATTTATTATAAAAATTGTATAAGCACATATGCATAATTGCATATATTTATAAATATATTTATAAATATCTTTATATCGTAGATTAGGATTCACAGAATAACAAAGAAAAATATTGGACGTGTGGTAAAGCTCAACTTTAATTTAATGTTGTAGGTAGTCTCACGATTGGTTCTTTTCCTTATACGGAGTAAACCAAATCGAAACCGGTTAAATATAAATTTACCACAACCGAATAACAAAAGGAATTAACCGAACCAAACCAATTCACCACCTCTCATCTGATATGCAAGAACATCATCATGACACACTCTCCAACTATTGCGTCTCTCTCCACTCTCATCCAAAAGTCCCCTCGTACTTACACGTTTCCACTCAGAAGCCTAAAGTCTGTTTGTATAGACTTCCATGAGGTTTGAATGTTCATCCTGGATCGAGTTACATTTTAATTTTCCAGGTCATGAATCTGGTGTTTGAACTGATCTGATGTACATTAAAAGATTGTACATTTGAAACTTTTTGAGACGAATTTCTAAAAGAATAATAATGATAATGTTGAGACTAATTTCTTCTTTTTTTAATCCATTTTTGTTTTATTCTTTTCTTCTATTTTATGCATTATATATATGCATAATTCAATTTTTTTTTTGTATTTTCCTAATTAATTAATTAATCGTTCCAAAAGGTTACACATATATGATATACATTCCAACGCAAAAAGGAAGAGAAGAAAGGCATAATTCAAAAAAATTATGCATTATATATAGGCATAATTCAAAAATAAATTGTAGTTTCCTAATTAATTAATCGTTTCAAAAGGTTACACATATATGATATACATTCCACGTAAAAAGGAAAAGAAGAAAGGTAAAAGGAAAGTTAAAAATGGTAATATTTTAAGGTTTCCTTATATAATCTCTATTAATTTAGGATTCTATTTTTTATCCAGTAAAGTTGTTTAATGAAATGGTCCAAAAATATATATAATAGTATCTATATATATATTGATTTAGAATCCTAATAAATAGCTAATCTTATCCTGCCGTAATATTTTCTGATTGTGCCACTCTAATTAAATCATAGCCTAGAAACTTCAATAAGATTGTATCTATATTACAAAAAATTGGCTATATATATGTGACGTTCGTTTGTAAAAAATTGGTTAACACGTAGATTTTGAAAAAAAATTAAAAATATGAATTTTTTTTTAATGTATAGTTGTATCGTGAACTAACATACAATAATGGTCAGAGAGGTTTGGAACTTTTGTTATCTTTGTTTCTCTAGAACTAACATATAAATGTAGAATGTGTTTAAAATTTTTAAAATAACACTAAAGATTATAGACTTCAGTATATTAACTATTTAACGAAAAACATAATATTTTATAGGGGTTATACATAGATTTTGAGAAATTTTTTAAAAATATGAAAATATTTTTTTAATGCATAGTTGAATCATGAACTAAAATATGATGATGGTCAGAGAGGTTTTGAACCTTAGTTGTCTCTGTTTCTCTAGAATAACGATTTTATCGTGGTTTATCAACTAATTTAGGGAGCATATGAAGTTTTACTAAATTAATTGATAAAAAAATAACGATGCCCATGTACCATGAAAGAGAGTTTAGAATACATTAATACTAATGTATAATGTGGTTAGAAATTTTTTAAAAAACACTAAAGATTATAGGCTTCAGTATATTAATTATTTACCGAAAAACTGAATACTTTGTAGGGGCTAAAACATAGATTTTGAGAAAAATTGAAAAAATATTAAAGTATTTTTAATGCATAGTTGAATCATGAACTAACATATGATGATGGTCAGAGAGGTTTGAAACTTTTTTTTGTCTCCGTTTCTCTAGAATAACGATTTTATTGTGGTTTGTCAACTAATTTAGGGAGCATATGAAGTTTTACTAAATGAATTGATAAAAAATATAACGATGCTCATGTACCATGAAATAGAGTTTAGAGTACATTAATACAAATGTATAATGTAGTTAGAAATTTTAAAATAACACTAAATAGCTTCAGTATATGAACTATTTACCGAAAAACTGAATATTTTGTAGGGTTGACACATAGATTTTGAGAAAAATGGAAAAAATATGAAAATATTTTTTAATGCATAGTTGAATCATGAACTATCATATGATGATGGTCAGAGAGGTTTGGAACCTTTGTTGTCTCCGTTTCTCTAAAATAACGATTTTACTGTGGTTTGTCAACTAATTTAGGGAGCATATGAAGTTTTACTAAATTAATTGATAAAAATATAACGATGCTCATGTATCACGAAAGATAGTTTAGAATACATTAATACAAATTTATAATACGGTCAGAATTTTTAAAATAATACTAAAGATTATAGGCTTCAGTATATTAACTATTTACCGAAAAACTGAGTATTTTGTAGGGGCGTTAACACATAGATTTTGAGAAAAATTGAAAAATATGAAAATATTTTTTTAATGCATAGTTGGATCATGAACTAACATATGATGATGGTCAGAGAGATTTGAAACCTTTGTTGTCTCCGTTTCTCTAGAATAAAGATTTTATTGTGGTTTATCAAAAAATTTAGGGAGCAGATGAAGTTTTACTAAATTAATTGATAAAAAAAAAATGATGTCCATGTATCACGAAAGAGAGTTTAAAATGCATTAATACAAATGTATAATGCGGTTAGAAATTATAAAATAACACTAAAGATTATAGGCTTCATTATCTTAACTATTTACCGAAAAACTGAATATTTTGTAGGGGGTTAGGTTAACACATAGATTTTGAGAAAAATTGAAAAATATGAAAATATTTTTTTAATGCATAGTTGAATCATGAACTAACATATGATGATGGTCAGAGAAATTTGGAACCTTTGTTGTCTCCGTTTCTCTAGAATAACGATTTTATTGTGGTTTGTCAAATAATTTAGGGAGCATATGAAGTTTTACTAAATTAATTGATTAAAAAATTTAATGATGCTCATGTACCACGAAAGAGAGTTTAGAATATATTAATACAAATGTATAATGCGGTTATAAATTTTAAAATAACAGTAAATAATATAGGCTCCAGTATATTAATTATTTACCGAAAAACTGAATATTTTGTAGGGGTTGTTAAAACATAGATTTTGAGAAAAATTGAAAATATATGAAAATATTTTGTAATGCATAGTTGAATCATGAACTAACATATGATGATGGTCAGAGAGGTTTGGAACCTTTGTTGTCTCCGTTTCTCTAGAATAACGATTTTATTGTGGTTTGTCAAATAATTTAGGGAGCATATGAAGTTTTTCTAAATTAATTGATTAAGAAATATAACAATTCTCATGCATCACGAAAAAGAGTTTAGAATACATTAATACAAATGTATAATGTGGTTATAAATTTTTAAATAACACTAAAGATTATAAGCTTCAGTATATTAAATATTTACCGAAAAACTGAATACTTTGTAGGGGTTAACACATAGATTTTGAGAAAATTTGAGAAAATATTAAAGTATTTTTTAATGCGTAGTTGAATCATGAACTAACATATGATGATGGTCAGAGAGGTTTGAAACTTTTGTTGTCTCTGTTTCTCTAGAATAACGATTTTATTGTGGTTTGTCAACTAATTTAGGAAACATATGAAGTTTTACTAAATTAATTGATAAAAATATAACGATGCTCATGTACCATGAAAGAGAGTTTATAGTACATTAATACAAATGTATAATGTGGTTAGAAATTTTAAAATAACACCAAAGATTATAGGCTTCAGTATATTAACTTTTTACCGAAAAACTGAATATTTTGTAGGGGTTAACATATAAATTTTGAGAAAAATTGAAAAAATATGAAATTACTTTTTTTAATGCATAGTTGAATCATGAACTAACATATGATGATGGTCTGAGAGGTTTGGAACCTTTGTTGTCTCCGTTTCTCTAGAATAGCGATTTTACTGTGGTTTGTCAAATAATTTAGGGAGCATATGAAGTTTTACTAAATTAATTGATAAAAAATATAACGATGCTCATGTACCATGAAATAGAGTTTAGAGTACATTAATACAAAGGGATAATGTGGTTAGATATTTTAAAATAACTCTAAAGATTATAGGTTTCAGTATATTATTTATTTACCGAAAAATTGAATATTTTGTAGGGGTTAACACATAGATTTTGAGAAATATTAAAAAATATGAAAATATTTTTTAATGCATAGTTGAATCATGAAATAACATATGATGATGATCAGAGAGGTTTGAAACCTTTGTTGTCTCCGTTTCTCTAGAATAACGATTTTATTGTGTTTGTCAACTAATTTAGGGAGCATATATGAAGTTTTACTAAATTAATTGATAAAAAATATAACGATGCTCATGTACCATGGAAGAGAGTTTAGAATACATTAATATAAATGTATAATGTGGTTAAAAAATTTAAAATAATACTAAAAATTTTAGGCTTCAGTATATTAACTATTTACAGAAAAACTGAATATTTTGTAGGGGACTCATAGATGTTGAGAAAAATTGAAAAATATGAAAATATTTTTAATGCATAGTTGAATAATGAAACTAACATATGATGATGGTCGGAGAGGTTTGAAACCTTTGCTGTCTCCGTTTCTCTAAAATAACGATTTTATTGTAGTTTGTCAACTAATTTAGTGAGCATATGAAGTTTGACTAAATTAATTGATAAAAAAATATAACGATGTCCGTGTACCATGAAAGAGAGTTTAGAATACATTAATACAAATGTATAATGCGGTTAGAAAATTCAAAATAACACTAAGATTATAGGCTTCAGTATATTAACTATTTACAGAAAAATTGAATATTTTGTCGGGGTTAACACATAGATTTTGAGAAAAATTGAAAAATATGAAAATACTTTTTTAATGCATAGTTGAATCATGAACTAACATATGATGATGGTCAGAGAGGTTTGGAACCTTTGTTGTCTCCGTTTCTCTAGAATAACGATTTTATTATGTTTGTCAACTAATTTAGAGAGCATATGAAGTTTTACTAAATTAACTGATAAAAAATATAACGATGCCCATGTACCACGAAAGAGAGTTTATAATACATTAATACAAATTTATAATGTGGTTAGAAATTTTAAAATAACACTAAAGATTATTGACTTCTTTATATTAACTATTTACCGAAAATTGAATATTTTGTAGGGGTTAACACATAGATTTTGAGAAAAATTGAAAAAATATGAAAATATTTTTTAATGAATAGTTGAATAAGGAACTACCATATGATGATGGTCAGAGAGGTTTGGAACATTTGTTGTCTCCGTTTTTCTAGAATAACTATTTTATTGTGTTTGTCAACTAATTTAGGGAGCATATGAAGTTTTACTAAATTAATTGATAAAAAAACATGACGATGCTCATGTACACGAAAGAGAGTTTAGAATACATTAATATAAATGTATAATGTGGTTAGAAATAATAAAATAACACTAAAGATTATAGGCTTCAGTATATTAATTATTTACCGAAAAGCTGAATATTTTGTAAGGGATAACACATAGATTTTGAGAAAAATTAAAAAAATATGAAAATATATTTTAATGCATAGTTGAATTATGAACTAAGATATGATGATGCTCAGAGAGGTTTGGAACATTTGTTGTCTCCGTTTCTCTAGAATAACGATTTTATTGTGTTTGTTAGCTAATTTAAGGAGCATATGAAGTTTTACTAAATTAATTGATAAAAAAATATAACGATGCTCATGTACCACGAAAGAGAGTTTAGAATACATTAATACAAATGTATAATGTGGTTAGAAATAATAAAATAACACTAAATATTATAGGCTTCAGTATATTAATTATTTACCGAAAAACTGAATATTTTGTAGGGTAACACATAGATTTTGAGAAAAATTGAAAAAGTATGAAAATATTTTTTAATGCATAGTGGAATCATGTACTAACATATGATGATGGTCACAGAGGTTTGGAATATTTGTTGTCTCCGTTTCTCTAGAATAACGATTTTATTGTGTTTGTCAACTAATTTAGGGAGCATATGAAGTTATACTAAATTAATTGATAATTGATTAAAAAATATAACGATGTTCATGTACCATGAAAGAGAGTTTAGAATACATTAATACAAATGTATAATGTGGGGGTAACACTTAGATTTTGAGAAATATAGAAAAAATATGAAAATATTTTTTAATGCATAGTTTAATCATGAACTAACATATGATGATGGTCAGAGAGGTTTGGAACCTTTATTGTCTCCGTTTCTCTAGAATAACAATTTTATTGTGTTTGTCAACTAATTTAGGGAGCATTTGAAGTTTTACTAAATTAATTGATAAAAAAATATAAAGATGCCCGTGTACCATAAAAGAGAGCTTAGAATACATTAATACAAATGTACAATGTAGTTAGAAATTTTAAAATAACACTAAAGATTATAGACTTCAGTATATTAATTATTTATCGAAAAACTGAATATTTTGTAGGGGTTGTTAACACATAGATTTTAAAAAAATATGAAAATAATTTTTAACGCATAGTTGAATCATGAACTAACATATGATGATGGTCAGAGATGTTTGGAACCTTTGTTTTCTCTGAATCTCTAGAATAACGATTTTAATGTGTTTGTCAACTTATTTAGGGAGCCTATGAAGTTTTACTTAATTAATTGATAAGAAAATATAACGATGCCCATGTACCATGAAAAAGAGTTTAGAATACATTAATACAAATGTTAATGTGGTTAGAATTATTAAAATAACACTAAAGATTATAGGCTTCAGTATATTAACTATTTACCGAAAAACTGAGTATAGATTTTGAAAAAATTGAAAAATATGAAAATAGTTTTTAATGCATATTTGAATCATGAACTAACATATAATGATGGTCAGAGAGGTTTGACACCTTTGTTGTCTCCGTTTCTCTAGAATAACAATTTTATTGTATTTGTCAACTAATTTAGGAAGCATATGAAGTTTTACTAAATTAATTCATAAAAAAATATAACGATGCCCATGTACCATGAAAGAGAGTTTAGAATACATTAATACAAATGTATAATGTGGTTAGAAATTTTAAAATAACACTAAAGATTATTGGCTTCAGTATATTAACTATTTACCGAAAATCTGAATATTTTGTAGCGGTTAACACATAGATTTTGAGAAAAATTAAAAATATATAAAAATTTTTGTAATGCATAGTTGAATCATGAACTAACATACGATGATGATCAGAGAGGTTTGTAACCTTTGTTGTCTCCGTTTCTCTAGAATAACGATTTTATTGTGGTTTGTCAAGTAATTTAGGGAGCATACGAAATTTTACTAAACAAATTGATTAAAAACATTTAACGATGCTCATGTACCACGAATGAGGGGTTAGAATACACTGATACAAAAGTATAATGTCTTTAGAAATTTTAAAATAACACTAAAGATTATAGGCTTCAGTATATTAATTATTTACCGAAAAACTGAATATTTTGTAGGGGTTGTTAACACATAGATTTTGAGAAAAATTGAAAAATATGAAAATATTTTTTAATGCCTAGTTGAATCATGAACTAACATATGATGATGGTCAGAGAGGTTTGAAACCTTTGTTGTCTCCATTTCTCTAGAATAACGATTTTATTGTGGTTTGTCAAATAATTTAGGGAGGATATGAAGTTTTACAAAATTAATTGATTAAAAAATATAAATATGCTCATATACCACGAAAGAGAGTTTAGAATACATTAACACAAATCTATAATGTGGTTAGGAAATTTAAAATAACACTAAGATTATAGGCTTCAGTATATTAACTATTTACCAAAAAATTGAATATTTTGTAGGGGTTAACACATAGATTCTGAGAAAAATTGAAAAAATATGAAAATATGTTCTTAATGCATAGTTGAATCATGAACTAACATATGATGATAGTCAGAGTGGTTTGGAACCTTTGTTGTGTCCGTTTCTCTAGAACGGCGACTTTATTGTGGTTTGTCAACTAATTTAGGGAGCATATGAAGTTTTACTAAATTAATTGATAAAAAAATATAACTATGCTCATGTACCATGAAAGAGAGTTTAGAATACATTAATACAAATGTATAATGTAGTTAGAAAATTTAAAATAACATTAAAGATTATAGTATTCAGTATATTAACTATTTACCGGAAAAACTGAATATTTTGTAACACGTAGATTTTGAGGAAAATATGAAAATATTTTTTTAATGCATAGTTGTATCATAAACTAACATATGATGATGGTCAGATTGGTTTGGATCCTTTGTTGTCTCCGTTTCTTTAGAATAACGATTTTATTGTGGTTTGTCAACTAATTTAGGGAGACAATGAAGTTTTACTAAATTAATTGATTAAAAAATATAATGATGCTCATGTACCACGAACAGAGTTTAGAATACATTAATACAAATGTATAATGTGGTTAGAAATTTTAAAGTAACACTAAAGATTATTGGCTTCAGTATATTAACTATTTACCGAAAACTGAATATTTCGTACATATTTGAATCATGAACTAACATATGATGATGGCCAGAGAGGTTTGAAACTTTTGTTGTCTCTGTTTCTCTAGAATAACGATTTTATTGCGTTTGTCAACTAATTTAGGGAGCATATGAAGTTTTACTAAATTAATTGATAAAAAAAATATAACGATGCCCATGTACCACGAAATAAAGTTTAGAATACATTAATACAAATGTATAATGTGGTTAGAAATTTTAAAATAACACTCAAGATTATTGGCTTCAGTATATTAACTATTTACCGAAAAACTGAATATTTTGTAGGGGTTAGAGAGGTTTGGAACCTTAGCTGTCTCCGTTTCTCTAGAATAACGATTTTATTGTGGTTTGTCAATTAATTTAGGAAGCATATGAAGTTTTACTAAATTAATTGATAAAATAATATAACGATGCTCATGTATCATGAAAGTGAGTTTATAATACATTAATACAAATGTATAATGTGGTTAGAAAATTTAAAATAACACTAAAGATTATAGGCTTCAGTATATTAACTATTTACCAAAAAACTGAATATTCTGTAGGGATTAACACATAGATTTTGAGAAAAATTGAAAAAATATGAAATTATTTTTTTAATGCATAGTTGTATCATAAACTAACATATGATGATGGTCAGATTGGTTTGGAACCTTTGTTGTCTCTATTTCTCTAGAATAACGATTTTATTGTGTTTGTCAATTAATTTAGGGAGCATATGAAGTTTTACTAATTGATAAGAAAATATAATGATGTTCATGTACCATGAAATAGAGTTTAGAATACATTAATACAAATGTATAATGTTGTTAGAATTTTTAAAATAACAGCGAAGATTATAGACTTCGGTATATTAACTATTTACTGAAAAACTGAATATTTTGTAGGGGTAACACATATTATGTAGGTAGTCTCAGTAATGTTTCTTTTCATTATTCCACGTAGTAAACCAAATCAAAACCGGTTAAAAATGAGTTGACCACAACCAAATAACCAAAATAATTAACCGAACCAAACCAATTAATTGGTTCACCACATCATTACACACTCTCAAGTCTCAACAATACTTTCTCTGAAACTATACACACAAGTTAATATAAAAAAGTAAAAAACGTTACAGCTTGCAGATTAGAAGCAAAGATTAAAATAAAAACTTGATGAGTTAGTTTCTTTGTTTCTTTCGAGTGGCAATCGGTTTCTTATGAGACTGCACTGAGAAACAAACACACTTAGGTTTCATGGCTTCAGCTTCACTCCCATGCTCTCTAAACCTGTAATCCTCCTCCTGTTTAAACGAAGGAGGAACCTTCCCTTCACTATAGCACTGGCTACACAAACTAAACCGGGCTTTCACTTCCTTAAACCAAGATCCAATAATCGGATACCGACAAACCGAACACACCTGGCTCCCATGCCGGTTTCTATCGTTACTCTCTAGTCTAAGAACCGTAGACATGATACCAAGGGGATCATCCAACATGTCTAGAAACTGATTAAACGTTACTGTCACGGAGAATCAATCACTTTCTTCTTCTTCACCGTGAGCTTCTAACATGTAGATAGCTCTCAAGAGCTTGATGTACTTCTCTGCATCTGTTTTTGTAATCTGAGAGCTTCCTTCTTTCACTGGTCTCCACATAAGCGTCTCGAAGGCAACTCGCTTCCGTTTATCTGAATGTCCATTACATAAAGGCGCAATCACCGCGTAGAACATGCATGCCCATGTCGACTCTTCCAGACCCTGAGTCATCAAGAACCGAGAGGATCCTCTCGTTAATAGCCTTAATAGCTCCTTGGAAAGCCTCAGGCTTCAAGAAGACAAGGAGACGCCTGAGAATCTCCTCTACATTGATAATGTTAATGAAATGGTCCATATCCAAAGTACACCAAGCTGTTTTAGTTTTTGTCTGTCTTTGCGTGGAAGTAGATAGTGGACAGCAGTGTCAGAGTGTGGCAGCTATCAATTTTGTTAACATTTTATTCTAATATTTATTTAATTAACAATTTCTTATGAACTATTGTTGTTTAGTATAAATCCAACATAGTGTGTATTATGTGCTATAAACATGTTTAATTTTCAGACTAAAAGATTTTGTGGATGCCATGAGGTAACTTTACAAAATCACCATATATCAAAGCATCTTAAGATAAAAAGAGTTTTATAACACTAAATACCAAATGAAGAGAGTGGCTCAGAGCTCTGTTTCATGGAACAGAGTAAGTAGTCTCTGATGAAGTTTCCAACGGAAGGAATACTAAACTCAATGGAACAGCGTCTCATTAGAGCTTCAGGGAGAAAATGATAGTTACCATGCAATTATCAGTTGGTCTGGTATGAGGCAAGTACATCACTACATGTGTCAAGCATGAGCTTATAAAACATACTAATTCATGGATAAGATCACATTGATACAAACGCTAAGTAGTAAACTGAAGTTTTCAACAATCACATACTTGGTTAATGCGGTTATAAGTTATAACATGGACCATCAATAGGATCATGCGACCATGCTAAATCAACATCCTTGAACAGTTCGTGTCTCGATACACCCGCGAAAAGATTCTTTTAAAATTCAGTGAAGAATAAAACAAAAATACATTATAAAGCTAGTCTATCTGTTTCAGGACAACAATGTCTAAGGAGAGATCTTCTACAATGTCAATAACTGAGACTTGTGATCAATGCCATTGAAGATGTAAGTCCCCAACATCGGAACAAACTGTTTTGTGACAAGCTGCAACACATAGACAGAGAGAGACACACACACATAGCAACAAGTTCAATCATCTTTTAAAGCTAATGAATTTTAACCAATTAAAGTTCAGAGCAACAAGAAGGAAGTATGAACCTTGATGACTTCTTGAGATGCGATTCCTCCAACAAAGGCAGCAACCACATGAAGCTCCGAGGCACCAAAGCGACACATCTCATTGATAAGGTCATCAGGCAGTACTGAGCCGTTACACCCCAAATCGGCAAGAAGACTCAAGGCAGTAGTTTTTAACCGAGAAATGTCCTCATCCATTCCTCTACAAAAAAATAGATTTTGCATATTAATAGCCAAACAAGGACCATTTGTTCAGAATCTTATTATTGCCAAAATGAATTTCTTACCCATCAAACTGGCCAGGAAACTTGTTGTAGTTGGCCGTAAACCTGTCCACAGCTCTGAGAAGAACATAAAACCCCATTGCACCACTGCCACAATAAAACAATATTAGCATAAAGATTTGGACTAAAACCAGAAACTATTTTGCTGCTGTATGAGCATAAGATGAACTAAGAGTTTCAGTGAGCTAAGGTTAACTAGATAAATAGCAGTTTTTGCAATAATCTATCACATGCATCTTATTTTTTTAAATCAGCTGATGGTTTTGTGGTCATATGAAAAGAGCAGAGTCCCTGAAGAGATTCACACCTGTAATCCTCGTCCGCTAAACACTTTTGAATTTCGGTTACAGAAGGATTGCTGAACTCGTCCTCTACCATACGATATCTGCATACCTGCAAAGTAGAGATTGAAGTTTATATTTTAGTCAAAACATATGTTTCTGATACTGCTTCAAAAGCAATAGGTAACCATTGACATGAAAATACACATTAAATTTGTTAGGAAGTTAAGTATTCTCACTTTAAGTTTTCTGGCATTCTTACAGAAGCTCTTGATTGTTGGTTTCGAGATACTGCTCGGATCTCGACCGATTCTCTTCAAAATGTTTTTAACTCGTTTCTCCATGACAAGAAAATCAGCCTCGGCTTTCGCTAGATAGATTTTCTGCAAATTGATATAGTGTCTGGCAAAAAAGAAACAATACAGCTACGTTAGCACTCTGGAAAATAGATCAATGCCATGGAGGCAGTTGCACTAACTCTGTTGAAGACGTCATATCAGGTATGGAGCCTTCAAGAGGTGCCTCTCCATCACCTTCGTTTGAGACAAACTCCTGCGCAGGTGGAGATGGATGAGTATTATGAACAAATCAAAAATCAAAATGAAAAAATGAGTTTAGCAGAGTAATATTCTATTAGCTTCAAACCTTCAGAGCAGCAACCATCACCCAAAAATCTGAGGAGTTTGAACTCGGTTCAGCACAAGTATCATTGCAAATTTGTTGAATCTCTGAGCCTGGAACAGAGACCAGGTTTAGTTATCAACTATCACGACGAGTTACCACACCACACGAGATATCAACTTACTGATTCCACGAGGAGCAAAAACTTTGAAAGCAGCTTCGATGGCTTCTTTGTAGTTATCCTCATCCATAGATATCATCTTGGACTTAACAAAATCCTAAGATTTAAACGATAAATTAGAACAAGGAAGCAAGCTAGCTACAGAGTTTGCTAAAAGAAAAAGAAGTAAACCTTAAACTCTTTTTTCTCTTCCCTGGTGGAGGGAAGGTTACCACTATGGGATTTAGTCCATTCATCAGCCATCTTCACCAGAATGACAACGTAAGGTATGTGCTTATGCGCTATATGATCTGATACATTCAGATCAATTGTCTCCACAAAACTGCAGAGTTCAATGAATAACCACAAGGTTAAAGGATACCAAAACAAAATGATTAGCGAGGATAGGAAAGGAGTGTACCTATAGAGCTCAGGCCATGGATTATTCAAGCGAAGGTCATCAAGAAAATGATCAGGCTTTGAGTCAATTATAGTGTGCTCCTGACAAACAAGAAAATGAAAGACAACTTATAGCATATTCCAATTGGCAACATTCCAAAACAAGACAGTGATTAATTAGTTTTCTGACAAAATTGAACCAAGAAAGGTATTATTACCTTTACTGACACACGAACAAGCCCAGCAAGACCGTAAGAACGAACAAAAACCACCTTGACGTTTGCTTCTCTACAGATTCTATCAAGCTTCACCATTGAATCTTCCACCAGCTACATGGCAACACAAACAAGGACCAATAAAGCACTGGGAAAGGCATTTAAGAGAATGTGAGAGTATCAAGGGGAAACAAAAAGCTATCAACTGGGGAAAGACTCTGCCTTGTGAAGTACTTCAAATCAAAAAAAGCACCCAACTTTACAAGTATCAACCTAATCATATATATAATATACCTGAGTGGCTATAACGAGAGTGAACTGAGAGAAGAAAGAAGGGCTTGTCATAATCAAAGCATCAGGACTCTCCTCAACAAACTTGGCTTTAACAGAATCATTAAGCTCTTGAAGAAACGCACAAGTAGACTTAGCTTTTGACTGACCAACACTCCTCTCATCCACTTTCACATAACAATAACAATCCAAATAAGATACCAATCAATTCCATAACAAATAACAAAAAAAAAAATCAGAATACCCATGAAGTTGTTGCCAAGGTCACCAAGCTCGACTTTAGATCCATCAACGATGGTGATGCTCCCAACTCCACCGAGGACCAGATTCTTCAACGCCTCGGATCCAGTGGGGCCGCAATTGAGCAAACAGATGCTCGCTTCTTCCAACGCAGCTTGCCCTACTTCCCCCCATATCCTGCCACGTTCCAACGATTGATTACTTCTACTCCCTAAACGACGACCTATAGAGTTTATACAGAGAGAGAGAGAGAGAGAGAGAGAGAGAAGTAAATCTAGATACCTTAGCTGCCGATCGTACTTGGTTTTAGACATTGTTAAGCTCTAAGCTTACTCTCTCTCTCTCTCTCAGAGCCTACTAGAGAACCGGTTAAGTCTTTCAATAAATGTTCGGTTTAGTTACCATTTTTTTACCCAAATCATACAGCCCATTAGCTTACTAGTAATGCTCACTATCTAATTAACCCGACTTTGGGCCCATTATGGACCCATTTTGTGTTGTGTTGTCGATAACTTTGGTTACACCAGTTGTAGTCAACTCAAATATTTTATGAGAAAATTGTTTTTTAGAGCAAAAAAAATATAACTACTTCACTTTATACTAATCTTATATATTTTATGTCCCATTAGGTTAATTATTTTTAAAATAGCAATAACACCCTTAAAATTGCAATTTTTAAATATAATAAATAATATATTCGATTAAACGGGATCGATCCGTGGAAGCATAGATATGAATCATGGTAGAAATAATGTGAAAAAATTTTGCGAAAATTTTGTGAACAATCAATGGAATGTAGAAGACGGCGTGAGAAGAAGGTTACCACTTTTTTTTCGTTTTTTTTTGTTTTTTTTAAATCGATTTTTTTCAAAATATGAAAGTGAATATTCTCAAATATTTAGTTTCCATATTTTTAGGAACTGATTTCTTATCCGTATAATACATCTAATATGTAGATATCAGTTTCTACAGGTTTTTAGAATTATAGTAATGTGTAGATTTTGATTTCTAAATATTTTAGATCGGTAGGTTAAGCGCGGAATGTGTATTCTAAGTATTTTAAACATTGTAGATTCAATGAAAAAAGTGGATTTCGTTTTATACTTCGCAGAATGTCATTTCTACTTTATTTAGAACATAATCTGAAAAATTGAAAAAAATGGATTTCGTTTTATACTTCGTACAATGATTTAAACATTTTAGAACTGAAAAAAATACCACTAAGTTCATATATGTATTTTTATCAATAGTTACTATTTTTTCAATTTTTTTTGTTTTTAAAACTATATATTAAATTTATTTTCAAAAATATTAAAAGGTATTATAGGCAAAAATGACACAAAATAGATATTAGTCTAAAAGAACATATTTATCATTTTTTGCTTTAAAAAAAACCAATTTTTCCCTTTTCTACCTTGATAAATAAATTAGAGTTGATTACACTAAGGGACACTTTTTAACTTTCTATTACACCTAGAGACACTTCTTACATGTGACACACTTTGTTGTGGGCCAGCGACAGATTGTTGATAATTTTGCGCTTAATGGAAATGACACTTGTGGATGGGTGATTTGTGGACGAGTGATGTGTGGTTGGGTGATTTGTGGACGGGTGATTTATGGATGAGTGATGAGTAATGTGTGGACATGTGATGTTAATGTGTTTATAGTAGATAACGTGGACAAATTATCTGTTTTGATTCCATAAATTTATACAACAATATGTAGACATGAGCTCATGTTACTAAAATTATACTATAAAATGTGGACACGAACTCTGTTATCTCCAACACAAGCACTTGGCTTCTTCAGCCCAATTGATAAATTATCTGCAATTAAACTTCAATCAAGATGAGAAAGAGATGATATTGTGAGTATGAGCGGAGAGAAAAATCGAAGAAGCGTTTACCTTTTGTCGAAAAGTAATAGATCTTGCATGTCAGAGATTTCCGATCTAAGGAATTTGCGCTTTTTCATGATGTAGATGGATGTAAATTTGATTAGAGCTGAATTTAGATCCTGAGATGATGAATGAAATCGAAAGTATATTGTCTATGTCCACAACTAATTTATAATTATGTTAAGATGTTCATATCCACAACTAATTTATAATTATGTTATCCACGCTTTGGTATCCACACCCACATTTAGTTTTGTTTACACATTAATATATATATATAATATATATATATATGAAAATGGATCTTAAAATATAGATAATTTTAAATATAGTTTATTATTACAATTATTTTTGTTTAATATATTCTAGAACTTGAGATAAAGTAAATAAAAACATAAAGTAGAATACGAAAAATAATAAAAAGACATAAAAAGAAGAGAGAGGTTTTTTTTAGTTGAGGATCGTCTTTTTTGACAAAAGAAAATGTATCTCAAGTGATAAGTGTGTTGTAATGTAATTTGAACGTGAGAAAGTGTCTCCCGATGTAAAAAAATCAATAAATTATCACGCATTAAGGGAATGTATGATCGGATGCAACGAGACAATACTGGAGGCGACATTTGATTCTTACTTAGAATGTTGTCGTCCTCGTTTCTATCTATCCTTAGTTGTCTTAAGATTTTTGTCACTCATTTGAGGTTTTAACAATTCCGCACTCCATACTATAAGAAAATATTTTATGTATCTTTCTTTTATTTTCCATCTGTCAAGATTTGTTATTTTCATTTTAAAATTAATTAAAACAAATATTCACTACCGGTACGTTTAATCAATAACTATTACTCTATGAGTAGAAATAAAGTTTGAAAACCAGCATCTAATTTTGGGCACGTCAGTTACAAGTTTGATGATACTAACCAACACATCCAAAAGTTTTAATTTCTCTTTTATTAATTAATAATTATATAAAATATTTATTTAAATATTATAATTGACATAATTAATTAAATAAAATGTTTATTGTGAATCATATTTATAATTACTTGTTATTAAATATAAAAATAGATAAGTATGTACACATTTATCTGGAATCAGAGAACCGAACCAAACCAAACCTCTTTTCTCGGCTCAATTTGGGTTTGGATCCTACGAATTACCTAACAAATCTTATATCTTTAGAACCCAATAATTAGAACTAAAGTATATATTTTACATTATTTTTAATATTTATCTAGTAAATATTTTTTCATTAATCAAACATTATTCTGTATCGTTTATTTTATCAAAACCGCACTTATAAACACATTTTACTTTAAGACATTTATTTTGTAATATATTTATTATGTTAATATATTATTTATATTATTTAAATATATTATGTATTATTATTATTTTATTAATTAAATAATCATTCTATACCGCAAATGTGTACGATCACCAATCAAACAATATTCCGCATTGCATTTTACTTAAAATCGCAATTGTCCCGCACCGCACTATAATTCCGCATGAACCGCAGTTGCACCGTCCCGGACTTTAATTTTGCACCGCTTTTATTTGTATCAACTCATACTCATGTTCAAAAACTCGGGCGCCTAGCCGTCTAGGCACCGCCTAATCACTGATCGGACCTAAGCTGCCGCGACTTTAGCCAATTCGGACCAAAAAATTGCCCGCCAAATAATCGACCCAATAAACCGATTAATCGGCCTATTTAGCGGATAATCGGCCCAATATTTGGTTAGTCGGTCCTACTAAAAAAAATTGCAAACTATAAATATATCTTTAGGCCTACTAAGAAGTCCAAATACTTGACTAAGTCTCTAGTACGAAGGAGACTATATATAGATCACAATTTCGCCTCTTTTTCCCTCACTCACCGATGTGGGACTTTTGTTATACAACTTGATTAATAATCGAAAATAAATAAAATACACTCCTGAGGATCGAGGACAGGTTGATTGGCGTAGGCATAAGGGTCCAAGCCACTAGCAGACGTCAACTTGTTTGTCCAATTACACATATATTAATATATACTAGTGAATGAACAGAGGATGGTCCCACAGGAAGAGATTAGGTCTTCACTGTTAAATCCAGGATGATGATGTTTCACAGAATTTACAGAGTCTGTATGAGTTTGTAAAGTTGACGACAAAAAAAAAAAAGATACATTCGAATACCCAAAATACTTCGGTTCGGATCGGGTTCGGTTTTCTAGATACCAAAATTTTGAATCCGCTCGGATATTTAATCAATTTCGGTTCGGATTCGGTACTATTTTTTCGGATCGGGTTTGGTTCGGTTCTTTAGATTCAGATTTTTTGCCCAGCTCTAATTAAAAGTTATATGATATGAAAGAGAACTTTATAGATAAAAGGAAACTTAACAAAAGGAAAATTTATTTTGAAGATATGTTGTTTCTTTTTTTTTTCAAATAAAAATAATATTTTGAAACTTAATTCTTTTAGCAAAACAATGTACAATGGTTCAAATAAAGGGAAGCAAGACTGAATTCCGGTTTAAAGACACCTAGATTTTGACCCGCCCTTTAAAGGGTGGGTATATTTTTTGTTTACATTTCTTTTAAGAAAATTAATTTTCATATTTGTGTTTGAGAAATTCCGTTGGATACGCATAATTTTTTTTTGTCATAAATATAGCCCTTAAGGATCAAAATAACCAAAATATTTTATTAAGTGGTATGTTTTTGGGTTTATGGTTTAGAATTTAGGGTTTAAGGTTAATGATTTAGGGTTTAGGGTTTAGAGTTAAGGGGTGGGGTTTTGG
>NC_027755.1:921380-942143 GCF_000695525.1 Brassica oleracea var. oleracea
TTCATACTCTAAAACCTAATGTTGAACCTACCTAAAAGTCTAGATCCTGAAACCGACTAAGTCCAACATATATACTCGAAAATATTGATATAAAGTAATTATTTAAATTTTTCTGAACTTAATTTGTAATATAATATTTTATGCGATGTTTTCATATTTGATAAGAATCCGCGATCAACACAGAAATCTAATGATATGCATATAAATTATCTCCAATTTTGAATTAAATTATAAAATTTCTATTTAAGAACTGCATAAAATCGGGTTAAAACCTCATAAGTTCTTCATTGACCCATGATCTGGTTATGGTTGACCCGATAAAAACCTAGAGAAATCCAATGATCTTTAAAAATTAACTTAAATTTAATTTCATAATTAATTAGTCAAATAATTTTTATTTCATGAAACTGAGATAAAAATCTAATTATATTGGAATATTTAAAGAGAATAAGACTATAAAGCACAAGATATTCAGGTCTAGTGGTTGTGGTAAAGAATGTTAGCTAATTTGTCTCGGGTTCGGATTTTGGGAAGGTTTTTTTGTTTATTTATTTATTTTTATTTTATTAATGGCACAATCGTAATTAAACTGTCTTCCTCCTAAAGCTAGCTTTTTAGTTTCATGCAACTTTCTCCATGATTGTTATCTGAGTTTCTTCAACAGCATAGCCTTTTTCTTATAAACGGCTTCTAAACGACTCAAATATACAGATCTGGTAGCCAGTATTCGATTGCAATCATTCAAAAATCAAAATAGTAATTTTTTTTATGAAACGATTTGTTAGCCGAGATTAAATTGATTCATATTGTTTTGGTAACTGCTTATGTAACTAATCTGTAGGAAGAAAGATAATCAATTACTATATTATAATAATACTTGGTTTATTTTTTAGCAGGTCATAACAATCGTAAAAAAGAGAGAGTTCCAAAAACAGTTACCAAAGAAAAGATAACGTTGTAGTTAGTGTTAAAAAAAATAGATTAATTATATAAAGAGAATAATTAATGGTTCCTTAAATAAATGAAATAAATAGTTGGACTCAACTAATATCAATTGGACATGTTTCTGTTTTAATAGTATTGATACACATAAATATAATAAAAATATAAAAACTAGGCTCCGATTAATCTCCGTTTAATCCCTGATTTCTTGGTAACTCGCTAGGCCCGGAATTGCCGCCCGACTAGCGCCTAGCGTAGTTTCGAACGGGGATTCAGACGTTTAAGAAAAGAGAAAATATGACTTTTGAAATGGTAAAGTAATTTTTTTACCGTTGTAATTAATTTTTCTACCGTTGTAATTAATTTTTCTTCTTTAAAAGTATAGCTAAATCTTTTAGCACAAAGTGAGAGAAAGTTCCAGAGAGAGAAAGTAGATCTACTTTGGGGCCGGCGCACGACCGGCGCGTGAGCGAGCGGTCGCCGGAGCCCTCTGTTCTTCGTTAAGATGCTCTTACTTTGGTTCTCCTTCGCCTGCTATCCCCGATCGCCTTGTCTGAACTCTTGTCCAGCTCCCAACCGTCGTCGTCAACTCGGGGAGTGAACCGACATCGATGGTGGCTAAGCGGCTGGAGTAACGACGCGGTCGTGTGGAGGTTTTTGGCGTGGTGAAGTAGGCTTGTCAGTTTATGTTTCGAATCCGGGAGGTGGAGGCTTATCCAGCTCCGTCGCCGCCGGCCTAGTCTCCGGGAGGTGGGGGCTTCTTCAGCTCCGCCATCGCCGGCTTTAGGTGTTTCAATCTTTTAGTGGGGTGAGGGTTTGTTCCCGATTCTGGATCGGGGTGGTTATTGGTTCATGGTTCCTGTGGTTCGCGGCTTTGATCTGATGGATGAGATCTCGATTTAATCGATGAAGCTTTCCGATGTTAAGAAAAAGCGTGAATGAAGAGAGATGGTTCGTGGTTTCAACTCTATGGGGAGGGTGTTTGGGAGGCTCGGGATGAGATCTCCAAGTTAATTTGATGGAAGCTCG
This sequence comes from Brassica oleracea var. oleracea, assembly GCF_000695525.1. Taxonomy (NCBI): domain Eukaryota; kingdom Viridiplantae; phylum Streptophyta; class Magnoliopsida; order Brassicales; family Brassicaceae; genus Brassica; species Brassica oleracea. Next base: position 923,352 of record NC_027755.1, read on the forward strand.
ACGGTAATACGAGCTTCGATGAAACGAGCGTTTCAGTGGTGCTGCTCTCGAAGCGGCGACGGTCAAGTCGAGGCGGACGGGATGAGATGGTGAAGAAACGAACACGTGTCCGGCCTCCTTGACGCGTGGGCCTGCAAGCAGGTGTCTGGTTTCTAGCGATTTGGGCCTCAGGCCTTTTTGTTTATTTTGTTGCCTTTTGGTTTGGGTTTTATGCTTAGTAGTTTGGGTTTTGTAATCCTTCGGCTTCGGCCTGTTTAAATTAATTAAAATATTGACGGAAAAAAAATTATTTTTTCTTCTTTTCTTATTTGACAAAAGCAAAATTCAGTTGTCACTTCACTTGTCACTCACAAGTCGCATGCATGATAGATTATTACCGAGTCCCAACAAATATGTCCGTTACACCGTAAGAAAATTTATTACCTTTGAAATGGTAAAGTATTTTTTTTACCGTTGTGATTAATTTTTCTTCTTTTCTTATTTGACAAAAGCAAAATTCAGTTGTGACCTGTGTCACTCGCAAGTCACATGCATGATAGATTATTACCGAGTCCCAACAAATATGACCGTTACACCGTAAGAAAATTTATTACTTTTGTGATAAATATCCTTTTTCCTTTTGTAGCATTAACTGCAAAAAAAAAATTACGCAACGGATCTTTTTTTTTTGGGTCAACACTTCTTCTATAAATATTCACTCTTACTTCACTCCACAGTCCACTCATCAAAATTTCCCCTCTTTAATTTCTTTATAAAAATTCATGTTTCTTCTCGAGCAAAGCTTTTTTTTTCTGAAAAAAGTATTCTGTTATGGGAAGTTTATATGTTGCATCACTTGCTTCATGGCACTTATTGTGTTCTTCTAGAGGATTTTTTGGCTATGACGAAGTCATCTCGATCATGGAGAGGTTGATAGAGAGACGGAAGCTATAAACGTTAGGTTCAAGGATTAGAACCCTAAATTGATAACTTGTTTTTGAAGGTAGCTGTAACAAAGGGCGCGAATACTCTTCGCAGTGCTCGAAAGCTCTTAAAACCAAATCAATAACTCTTATTAATCAAATCGTGTCTTACATCTATTGTAAGCTTCTCTATTTATATTAGCTAGAAATCATAACACCTAAACGATTTGTAAATCCTTATCCTAAAAGGAATAATACTTATTTGATAAAAAGGAAAACAAAACCAATATTGGAAAAAGGAAACATTCCTAAGTAGACTTGGAGTTGTGATCATCCATGATCACGATCGGCGCTGCATCAGGTCCTTCCGGGTGGGAAGGATTTGACCACGAATCTGGCGGGACATTATCACCATGAAAACGAGATAGATGTTTAACATTAAAAACATCAGAAGTCCGTAAATGATCTGGCAAACGGACATGATAAGCATTCGGGTTGATACGCTCAAGAACTTCAACTGGACCAATCTTTTTAGATTTCAACTTGTTATACTCGCGGAGAGGAAGACGCTCCTTGGTCAAATATACCCAAACAAGATTGCCCGGCTCGAAAAGAACCTCACGCCGTTTTGTGTCTGCTGCCTTCTTGTATTTTGCGACGGATGCTTCAAGTTGGTGAACGGACTGCATATCAGTGATGAAATCAATGGCTTCCCCATGGTAGTGTGTCTTATCAGGAGCTGTCGTCAAGTCCAAAGGTCCCCGAGGAATAATCCCATAGACCACATGAAAAGGCGACAATCCCAAGCTTCGATTCACAGCATGATTGTGCGCGAATTCAGCCTGACATAGCTTCGAGTCCCAAGACTTTATATTATCTCCTACCAAAATACGGAGCAAATTGCCGAGCGAACGATTGACTACCTCTGTTTGGCCGTCCGACTGTGGGTGATATGCTGAACTCATGTCTAGGGAAGTTCCCAATAGTTTCCACAAAGAATGCCAGAAGTGGCTCAGAAAACGCATATCGCGGTCGGAGACGATAAAGGAGGGTAAACCGTGTATATGACAGACCTCTCAAAAATAGAGAATGGCTACCTGCACCGCATCCGTTGTCTTTCTGCAGGCGATGAAGTGAACCATCTTCGAAAATCTATCGACAACAACGAAAATAGAGTCGTAACCGTGTTGAGTCCGTGGTAGTTCAAGAACAAAGTCCATACTAACATCGGTCCACGGCTGAGTGGGAACAGGAAGAGGTAGATATAATCCCACATTCGTCGACTTCCCTTTAGCATGTTGACACACACGACAATGCGCGATGAAATGTATCACCTCCCACGTGACCTTCATTGTGCAGTTCCGCGATGATCTTAAGCCTCCATGAAACAGGAAGCTGTCTTGGATGGTGTAGTTCCCGTGAGGTTCTCGTTCGGTCTCTTTGAAAATTCGTGCAAAGAAAGGATCAGTGTGATAGAGATCGGCGAAAGAGTCAAACCCCAAAACGGACGTGTGCATCGTGGTGAGTAAACCGTGGCGCCTACTTAACGCGTCAGCTACGCGATTTGTTTTTCCAGACTGATGGCGGATAACAAATGTAAATTGTTGTAAATATGCTATCCAGCCTGCGTGACGAGAAGAAACCTTAGCTTGACTATCGAGATGCTGTAGAGCATTGTGATCAGTAAAGAGCACGAAATCGCGATGAACCAAATAATGGCGCCAATGTTTAATTTGCTTGGACAATTGCGTATAATTTGACGTCGTACGTGCTGTAACGGCTACGTGCTCCTGCCAATTTCTCACTATAATATGCTACCGGCCGTTTATTCTGGCTGAGAACTGCACCAATGCCAATTTTAGAAGCATCACAATGAAGTTCAAAGATACTGTTGAAGTCCGGAAGCACGAGGATAGGCGCGGTTGTAAGCTTCGCTTTAATGATTTCAAACGCCTGTGCTTCTTCAGTCGTCCATACGAGCTTACCTTCACGCATACAGTTGGTGATGGGTGCCATGATTGAGCTGAAGTGGTGTACGAATTTCCTATAGAACGATGCGAGTCCATGAAAGCTTCGAACCTCCGATACATTATTTGGAGTTGGCCATGACTTAACTGCTTCAATCTTGGAATGATCCACGGATAACCCTTTATCCAAGACAATGTAACCGAGAAATAAAACCTGAGACACCCCAAATTCGCATTTAAGTTGTGCTGGAAAGAGTTTCTCAACGCGGAGAACTTATAACACTTGGTGGAGATGGTCTGCATGCTCGGCGATAGAGGAACTAAATATGAGAATGTCATCAAAATAGACGACAACAAAGCATCCAATAAACGGGCGCAGTGCTTGATTCATGATTCTCATGAACGTGCTGGGCGCGTTAGACAATCCAAAAGGCATAACCAACCACTCGAACAGTCCTTCTCTAGTTTTGAAAGCGGTTTTCCATTCATCTCCCGGTCGAATGTGTATCTGATGGTAACCACTCTTAAGGTCGATCTTTGAAAAGATTTTGGAGGTACAAATTTGATCCAATAGATCATCCAAGCGAGGTATAGGAAACCGGTAATGAATAGTTATCTTATTAATAGCCCGACTATCAACACACATTCGCCACATTCCATCCTTCTTAGGTATCAAAAGAGCTGGCACCGCGCAGGCGCTAAGGCTCTCACGGATATGGCCTTTACGCAGCAGGTCCTCCACTTTCCATCTCAATTCCTCGTGTTCAATGGGACTCATACGATAGTGAGGTCTGTTTGGTAACGTTGCACCCGGTACTAGATCAATTTGATGCTGAATTTCTCATAGTGGTGGAAGTTGCGTCGGTAAATCTTTGGGAAAGACATCCTCAAATTCGTTAAGAATGGCCGCCAATGATGGACTATTTTGCACAACTGGTCCATGATCCGGAGATGAAGGTATAAGTGCGAATACTCTGCCCTCTGAACGAAGTTCGGAGATAAAGGAAGCATACGAACATATAAGGTTTTTGCTCTGTGTTGATGGAGTTCGAGAAATTGTTGGTGTCTCCGTCGGCTGGGAAGTCAAAGGAACCGCCGTGTCTTTCGACAGTATCAATAGGATCTTATGTGTATTCCATGTAAACTGATATGTGTTGTCAGCTCCGCTATGCATGACTTTGCGGTCATACTCCCAAGGGCGACCTAGTAGTAGGTGACTGATGTCCATAGGAGTGTTGTCACAATAAAGTCGGTCGGTGTAGTAGGGACCAATGGAGATGGAGACCAGGGTATGTTGAGTAATACGAACCGTGGCACTGTCATTGAGCCATCCTAATGTGTATGGCGATGGGTGTGTTTCACGGAGCAGGCCCAACTTGGTAACAACCTCTTATGATATGACGTTTTGACTACTGCCGGAATCAATAACGAAGGTGCATATGCGGACGTTAATGGTGCAAGTAACACAAAAGATATTGGTGCGAAGCCACTGATCATCGGTTCGACGCGGTATGATGCAAGAACGTCGTAGGACGAGGACGTGACCCGTATCACCTGCGGTTTGATGAATATCTTCGTCATCAAGAGCTTCTTCTTCCTCTTGTGAATCGTACACCTCTAGTTCATTGTGTTGTTCATCCATGAGCAGACCCCTGCGTGTTGCGTGTGGACATGCTGTTTGTCGGTGACCTGCTTCGCCACAAGAGTAGCATCGTAGTGCGTTGGTACGGGATGAACGCCTTAATGTTTGTTCCTCTGGTGCACCGGGTTTTGTGGTGCCCGAATCTGTTGCCTCTTTGGTTGATGCGGACGCTGAATTACCAGTGGTGTCATGCGACTTTGATCGTGTAGCCGACTGATTCCAATTAGAGGATCGCGACTGCTGTTTGAACGTTGCCGCACGCCGGTGTGCCTCGTCTACTGTTGATGGATCACACTGAGCCATAGCGGTTTGAAGCTGTTGGCGTAGTCCTCCAATAAAGCGACAGACCAATTGTATTTGACTGTCATGTATCTATGTATGCGTTAGTAAAAATGAAAATTCTTCTGCGTATTCATCAACACTGCGACTTCCTTGACAGAGATTTTGTAGCCGAGTATAGATGGCGCGATCATAATTATGTGGTAAGAAGGTGTGACGAAGGTGTTTGGTTAGTTTCTCCCAGGTCTGTATCGGTGTCTTTCCGGTGCGGGAACGAGTTGTTTTAAAGCTGTTTCCACCGCGAAATCGCATGGCAACGAGAGAGACTCTTCGTCCAGGGGGAACTTGCTTAAAGTCCAGGATCTCTTCAACAGCAACCATCCAATCAATGAGATCATCACCTTTTAAGCCGCCATGAAACTCTGGGATGTCGACTTTAAACCCGTTTCCCATCGATTGTCGAGGTTTCTTCGGTGTTGCAAATCGTCGCGATATACTTGCCTATGAAGGTCATCTTCTTCTTCTTCATTCGCGTTTATATCCAGATCGCGCACGTTACCCAGCTGGTCGTTGTGTTGAGGCCGTTGTTGGTGTTGACGAAGAGGTTGTTACAGAGGAGGAAGTTGACGTTGACGTTGCTGGTGAGGCGGTGGAATTTGTTGTTGCAGGTGTTGTTGATGAACAATATCCGGTTGCTGGTTATGAGGTTCCTGTCGGTTGAGTAATGTTGTGTTGATAGTATCCAAACGAGTCACCAACGATTTGCCCAATTGTTGAATTGAGGTCTGCATCGACGTCTGAATGGTGGTGGCGAGAGCCGTTTGCATCTCGATAATTAGTGCTCGTAAATCATTCATATCTTGAGATGTTCCTTCTGTCGTTTTCTTAATCATTGAGAACGATAGATGAAATCCCGAAACGTGATGATTCTGATACCAACTGATAGAAAGGCGGAAGCTATAAACGTTAGGTTCAAGGATTAGAACCCTAAATTGATAACTTGTGTTTAAAGGTAGCTGTAACAGAGGGCGCAAATACTCTTCGCAGTGTTCGAAACCTCTTAAAATCAAATCAATAATTTTATTAATCAAATCTTGTCTTATATCTATTGTAAGTTTCTCTATTTATATTAGCTAGAAATCATAACACCTAAAGGATTTGTAAATCCTTATCCTAAAAGGAGTAATACTTATTTGATAAAAAGGAAAACAAAACCAATATTGGAAAAAGGAAACATTCCTAAGTAGACTTGGAGTTGTGATCATCCATGATCACGATCCCATGATCACGATCAGCGCTGCATCAGAGGTTTACGAGCACCTTCTCGGGCAAAGCTCTGTGAAATGTTTTATTGAGAGGATCCCTTCCATTCATCTCTATGAAATGTTTGTTTTTTTTTTTGCTTTGAAAAGATTCTTCAAATTTTAAGCATGAGAAAAAAAAAATACAAGCCCAAGGCCTTAGTGTTTTGCTAGTATCTGATACTCAAAAGATTTAAATAAAGCCCAAATTTCTGAAACACAAATTAAGAAGCCCAAACTGATAATCTTAGGAGAAGACGGAGAGGTGAAACGACGAGATGCAAGGACTGTAATGGAGATCGGTGGTGTTTCTTTCACGGAGTTGAGTGGAGAGAAGAAGCAATCCAGAATTGGATCATGTTGGATGCCATAGTGGGGTTTGCTTCACGAGAGGAGTGAATCTTGTTCCATAAGGTTCTGTCAATTGAATTACTTATTGTGCCCTTTGGTTTGAAAATTTGACGATGAATTCTGCTGTTCCTTTCCTGCCAAATAGAATACATCACCAACTGCCAAACCAGTAGAATCAGACGACGCTGCCAAGCCGGAGAAGAGAGGGTGAGAAGAGATGATATCGTATCAGTCCAGAGGCGAGAGGGAGTAAGACCACAACGGAGTGCAAGCGGTTTCCAGAGTTCCCAACTGTAGTCGCAATTGAAGTAAAGATGATCACGAGATTCGAAACCAGAGGTACAAAGGATGCACGCCGGGGTTGCTTGCAGTCCCCAGGAGATGATTCTGTCCTTTGTTGGCATACGGTTAAGCATTGTATTCCAAGCACTGAAGCTGTGTTTTGGTATTCCTCCTTTGTTCCAAACCAGTTTCCACCAGGGTACAGTGTGCGCATGGTTTTTAAGAAGGTAATAGATTCTTCCTGTTCTGTACCTTGTCCATTCTTTTCCCTCGGTTTCCCAATAATAAGAATCATCAGTATCAGTAAGAGTGAGAGTAGTCATAAAGGACTGAACCTGGATTTGAATATCTGAGCGTGCAAGGCGAATTTTCCAGGCGCCATCAGAGTAAATATCTGCTAGCGTCGCCGATAATGGTATTCCCATCGTGTTCGTGCGGCCAGGAGAGATGACATCCAAGAGCTTTCCAAATGGAGACCAATTGTCATACCAGAATCTCACTGAGGTACCTCCTCCAACTCTGATCTTTATCCAGCTATAAGCAAGATTGCTAGATTTTAGGAGCTTGTTGGTGAGCCATGAGAATTTGCTCTTGGTAGTTGCTGACCAAATGTGATTGAGGGAACCTTTTAGTACTTCTTTTTTAAACCAGGCTACCCATATCGACCTTGAGCAAGTAAAGAGCATCCATATTAGTTTTAGTATGCAAGCAGTATTCCAGTTTACAAGGTCCCTGCATCCTAACCCTCCTTCTGATTTGTCAAGAGTGCAGGTTTCCCAAGAGACTTTTGCCGAGTGACTACCCTATGATGAGCCATGCCAGAGAAAGGCACTACAAAGGGAGTTTATTTTGTTAATGCACTGCTTGGGGAGGATGAAGGAAGAGGTCCAAAAGTTGGTGATGCCTGCGATTACTGTGTTGATGAGGAGGAGCCTTCCTGCAAAAGAGAGGGCACGAGAGCTCCACGAGTTGACCCTTGGTTTGATTTGCTGGATGAGAGGGCCACAATTATAGAGAGAAAGCTTCTTTGTTGTAAGTGGTACACCAAGGTAGCGAACAGGGAGAACACCCGGAGACAGGCCCATGGCTGAGGAGATGAGGTTGACCTGATCTTGGGAAATACCCGATGAGAAGAAGGAAGACTTCTGAACACTGATTTTTAGGCCCGAGTGAAGAGCAAATTCATCCAGTATCGAGATAACAGCCTGTACTGATTCGAGTGTACCATCAGTAAAGATCAGGAGATCGTCTGCGAAGCACAGGTGGGTTAATCGAGTTGAGTGGCACTTAGCGTGATAGGCAAATTTACGCTCTTCTGCTCCTCTATTAAGCATCAATGACAAGCAGTTCATAGCTATTACAAAAAGGTAGGGTGAGAGGGGGTCACCTTGTCTTAACCCCCTACTCCCTTTGAAATAGCCTTGAACTGTTCCATTGTATCGGACCGTATAATTAGGAGTGCAGACGCAAGCTCGAAGCCAGCTCAGGTAGAGGGATGGAAAGTTGAGAGAGACGAGGCAGATGAAGATGAAGTCCCAGCTTAGTGAGTCGAAAGCTTTAGCAATATCTACTTTTATTGTGATCCGAGGTGGCCCTTACGCAGAGTTGTAGCCTGCTACAAGTTCAGTGGCAAGGATGGTATTTTCTACAAGCAGTCTACCCTTGATGAATGCCGTTTGGTTCAGGAGTATCAGAGGTTGGAGCAGCGGCTTCAGTTTCCTGACAAGAAGCTTTGATATTGCTTTGTAGAGAATTGTACAACACGAAATGGGATGGTAATCAGTTATCGCTGAAGCTCCAGGGTGCTTGGGAACGAGAGTAAGAATTGTTGAATTTACCACCGACGGCAGGAAGCTGGTTTGGAAAAATTTGAGAATTGAGATAGTGACCTCATGTCCAAGCAAGTGCCAAGTAGCTTTGAAGAAACCCGACGTCAGCCCATCAGGTCCCGGTGACTTATTTGGGTTCAGGAGGATGATGGCTTTTGAGATCTCTTCCGCAGTGGGGAAGTGATTTAGAATGGTAGATTGAGCCTCCGAAACCCTGAAGTCTGTGAGAGAGTGGAACCATTGTGGCGTTGAGATTGATGCAGGCGGAGAGCAAGGCGCGAGAATGCTCTTGAAATGGTTTACAGCTAGCAGTCCCATGGCAATTAGATCAGTGACCAAGATTCCTGAGGGCAGAATGAAGGAGCGGATTGAATTTATGGCTGTTTCGACTTTCCAAATCCTGTGGAAGTATGAAGTGTTAAGATCGCCCTCCTTAAGCCAGTTTATACGTGATTTTTGACGGAAGTAAGCTTCCTCAATTGCCTTTAGGAAATCAAGCTTCGCAATCATATCACGCTCCTTCTAAAACCATGCTTGAGTTGAGGTTTGTAGAGCTCTTTCCTGCACATCTAAAAGTAAACGGTTAGCAATAATAACGCTCTCCTGAATTTTTGAAAAATTTATACTGTTTATTGATTTTAAAACTCCCTTAATTGATTTCAGTTTCTAGCATAGCTCTCCAAGTGATGTTGCAATGCTTCCAGCAGCAACCCATGCTTCCTCCACCGTGACCAGGAATTTAGGGTGTTTGGTTAGGTAGTTAAAGAATTTGAAGGGCTTAGTACCAGAGATAGGAAGGGGCATAGCAAGGTCTAGAACACAGGGGGTATGATCCGAGAAATCATGAGGGAGAAAAAGGGCTGAGCTGCTAGGGAAGGAGTTTATCCAGGCTTGGTTCACAAGTAGTCTATCAAGTTTCTTGGCAATTGGGAGGTCAGGCTGTTTATTCATCCAAGTGTTGAACATCCCTTGATATCTGAGGTCAAATAGTCCCATTTGCAAGAGACAATCACTGAATTCTACCATGTCAGAGGAGAAAGTGTTCACAGTTGGGGAAGAGTGCTCCTAGGGGTGGAGGATTTGATTGAAATCTCCTCCAACAGCCCAAGGCAGAGAGTCCAGCGCCATATTCTGCTGTAAGTTTATTAGGTCAATCCATAGCTCCGTTCTTTCCTCTGAGAGATTTGAGGCGTATACTGCCGTATAAACGAATTTTTGGCTCGAAGGGATGAATACTTCACACGTCATTAATTGAGAAGTCTGGCTCTGGATGCGAACTGTTGCAGGATATTTCCAAAGTAGGATAATCCTCTCATCGTCATCAGAAGTGTGGTTGCTCGCAAAATTCCAACCATTACAGAGTTTCGCCATAGTGGAGACATGGTTAGGCTCCTTAATATGTGTTTCCAAAATAGATCCAAAAATAGGCCGATGAACATTTAACCATTGGGCAAAAGGCAAATGCTTGTCAGTTTTATTAATACCACGGACATTCCAAAAAAATGTTTTTGTACTCATATGAAAGGGTCTAGACAACCTCTATTTGGAATGGAGTTCTCTTCCAGAGAAACAAGAGGCAAACTATGGTGGGTTTGAGTTTGGTTTGGATTTGGATTTAGATTTGGATTTAAGAGGGAGGAGGAGAGAATCCAGGAAGGAGAAGCAGTGTCAACATGGGCTAATGGGAGGGTAATAGAGGGGGCATTTGAAAGAGAGGCTTGCTTTTTAGAAATATAGGAACCAACTCTAGGAGCAAAAGTTGCAGGAAGGGCAATGATAGTGGTAGCAAGAGATATCTGGTCATAGGCATATTTGTGGTAGGATCCCTTCCATTCATCTCCGAGCCTTATCCCGAAGATTTGGTATGAGGAAAGCATCTCGTTTAATGTCAAAGATCTCGTCGGATCAGGTCAGTTTTTTTTTTTTTTTTTACTAAAAAACTGTTTTTCTTTCACGTTTTTTATTTTAATTTTAAATTTTGAAACTAATATATATATATATATATATGTTTTGCACAATCATGTCCATAAAAAAAATTTGTGGTTCGTTAGAGGTGTATATATGTTTAATATGTTATTCATATTGTAAATTTCATTCTTACATTAATTTTCATTTTGAGAAAATGTCAAGGTGATAAATTTCAATACGTTGAAAAACAAACCAAACTATATCACCCGGTCTATAGAATTTCTATGGTCGGTTAGTGGTTGATATGTTTAACATGTTTTTTGTATTGTAAATTTAACATTTACACTAATTTTCATTTTGGGAAAAAATCTAAGGTAAATTGCAATATGTAGAAGCAAACCAAACATTTACATCCTATCCTGTCCATAGAATTTTTTATGGTCTGAAAAAAGTGCATATATGTTTAATATATTTTTAATATTGTAAATTTAACACTTTAAACTAATTTTCAAAATTTTCCTTTAGTATGCAAAGTGTTTTGATTTAGTTAAAGTTTTCAACAATATGTTTAATATGTTTAATATGCTTTTTTCTTGTTTGGCGAGGGAAGAGGAAGCCAAATGACTGACGGGGCCATCTAGATCAGGGAGAGAGAGGTTTACGAGCACCAAACTCTGAGGAGGTGATTCAAAAGTATCAATAAACTCAAAAGTAAGCTAAAGTGGAGGTGGAGAGGTTCACATTTACATCATAGCCAGATTCCTTTAACAACGAGAGAGTTCAAAAATGCATTTACGTACTTAGAGGATGTAGTAGATAAAATTTTCATAACAATTTGTAATAGCTAAGTTTTATATTTCCGGAAAACAGAGTTACATGATTCTGCAGTCTATATTATGTTAAGTAAACCCACTTCTTATAAGTTCAATTCAACGACTCTTATTGGAACTCTCAAACTCTCAGATTCAAACCAGAAAAACACTTGACTAAACCGGTTTGGTAGTTCGGTTAAGTTAACCCAATAATCTCATCGTTATGTTGCTGTTCAAATTGAAATCAAATCTGAAAAAGAACACTTGACTTAACCGAAAATAAATCTCCGATTCGTTAGCTCGGTTAAGTAAACCGACTTCGGATATAAGTTTAAGTCAACGACTCTTAATGGAACTCTCACACTCAGATTCAAATCAGAAAACTTGAGATCAATCGGAGAAGTAAGAAGAAGATGGGAGCTTTCGGGAAGCTGATCGACGCGATCCTCTTCTTATTCTTCGCCTTAATGGTGTTCATCCCGCCGCTCTTCGACGCGCAAACGGTGCTTCCTAAACAAATCTACCCGGCGATTCTCACCGATCTGAACCGCAACTACATCGCCGACTTCGGAGACTACTTGCTCGCGGAGGAGCCGCGTTTCCTCGTCGGACTCATCTGGCACGAGCTCGTACTCCTGTGGCCGCTCTCGATCGCCAACGTCTACGCGATTCTCGCCGGAAAGTCGTGGTTCGGCACCACGTGCTTGCTCTACGGAGCTTCCGTCGTCACTTCCATGGTACAGTTAATTTCGTTTTAGTATTAATCTGTAAATTAAGAATCTTAGAGTATGATTATCGGAAGCAATCCGTGTCTTAACTTTTAACTAAAAGTTTTATTTTAAGAGGTAGCTCTTAACTTTTTTATCTAAAATTTAATAGATAGGTTCTTATATTCCGGTAAGAACTCCACTCTAAGAACCCAATAAGAACCCAATAATCATGCTCTTAAGTTCAGAACTTTGCTTAGGAACACTAGCGAGGATCTTTGACAATGCGTTGACCAAGGAGTGTTCTACTAGTGAGATCTGTATAGAGTAGTGTTATGCTCACTAGATCTAAGCGCACAGATCCTATTTCTAGAACAAACTAACCGAATTTCATAATTGTATTTAGTTTCTAAATAACCAAATATTCTAAAAATACTCTTTATAAACTACAATACCTGAAAATCTGAACTATCTGAATTACCGATATTTTTATCCGAACAACCAGAATTATCCTATGATTTTACGCATATTTTCTGAAATTACCCAACAACCGGATTAAACCAGAACCGAATCGAACCCGTAATTATTTTAGATAGTAGTCGGTTCCCAGCTTTGCTACCCGAATCGAACAGAAAACCAAAATAACCAATCCGAAAATGAACCAAATTTGTAAATAATCGAACGGTTCCTAAATCTTGAACGTGACTGCGTTCTTGTGGAACTATGTTTTGACAACTGTATGTGTGTGTGTTCCTGTTTGTATGTTAAAATAGTAAAATATTTATCTAAAATTTCTGATTTTTGTATAGTTTTAGTTTTTAGAAAACTTGAATGATTATTTTTATTTGAGTTGAAATAAAAATTAATAGTAAAATATTACTTACTATGAACAACAAATAATACAAAATATTACCACTTAAAAATAAATTTATTTTACAAGAGAAAATAATGCGAGCTAGATAGATGAACCATAATTCTGATATATATATATATATATATATATATATATATATATATACTGTGTGGATGTTTAGTCTGCAGTCCTGGGAGAGATGCTAGGTTCTGGGAAGGCGTCTGAGAAATTGCTAATGATGTATGTGCCTTTCATGGGTATTGGGATACTGGCTACTCTTCGTGGTTTGGTCTCTCGTTCAACCAAGAGCGCCGGATCTGTCGACAAGAGATCCGCTGTTAAGCCTAGGAGGAAGCTGGCCTAGAAGAGGTGGTTTCTCGTTTGTGATGGTTGGTTCTAATTTTTCCTTTTTTCTTTTATGTACCTTTGGTTGAAAGCGTTTCCTCTGAACTCTCTTTGTTTGTTCTCTCAGCAACAATGAAATGTTTCCTTGATTGAATTCAAATTCATTGCTTTTGAAAATCAAGTAATCTTTTAAGTTCTGGAGATTGTATTTCAAACAACTCTTCAACTGTTCATTCTAAAAATTGGCAAAAAGATGCAAGACAACGATATTAAACGAGATTTTACTTAGATGGAGGAATTTTTTAAAATTGTTAACACTGGTTGCAACAGAGCCAATAGACAACTTACCCGTGGGAACCGAGTCAACCAGAATCTGAAAATCAACATTTTCCCTCCATTAAATTGGTCAAGGCGTCATGAGAAAATTCATTTTGCCATCTTAAGGACTATTTCTTCTTCTTATCATTATATGTCTTCAACCATATGAATAAAAGGTTGAAACCAAGTTTGTGTGGTTTTTTGACATTGTTTGGGATACGTGTTTGGCTCTGTTTTGATTCAGATACAGTTTCAAATGAAAAATATATTTTTGTTATCCATTTTCTGGATAGCTGGTTTCGATTACTTATTAATATGAAACTCAAAGAGAAACAAACTTAAAAGACAAATAAACATTTTCATTCAAACAATACTCAGTAGGCAACACTCGAGAAAGGAATAAAAACATTATTACACATTTTGAAATTCAAACACAAATAAATTCCGTTGAAAAAAGGGGACTTGATGAAGGAATAAAAGAACATAATAAGCAGAAAAGGTTTTAGAACTTCAATCATCCGGGTGAGATCGGTTCAACATCAGTTAACGAAAGCGCATCTCCTCCTGACCTCACCTTTCTTACCGGTAAGAATTTCGACGAAACCAAGTTTGACCATTGAGTCAGAGAAATCTCTAGCGAAGTCAGCCCCACGAGTTAACACCTGCGCCTGAATGTAGAGGTTGGTGTCAAGGTCATCAAGAAGTGTTGCATCAGATGTGAACAAACCCTTCTTCTGAGCCACAATGTTGTAGTAGTGAGAGTCAAACTTCCTGGCACTGCCTGGGTCCATATCCACAGGGGTCTTGACATCAGTTGGCTTGCACCTCTTCTTCAATGTCCTAACGTAGCTAGGGTTCATCGCTGGGTCAAAGTCACCTTTGCCAGTGAAGTTATGGATACGGTTGTTGATGAGACCGCAGGAAGAGACACCAATGGTGTGAGCTCCTGTTCAATAAATCATGATAGTCAGCTTGATATTTAAATTCAACATGTTTTAATTAAATTCTGAGAGGGAAAATCTCCAAAATAACATTTTTTAAAGTTTATTTAAAAACAGTGCTGAATAATAAAAAAAATCTCAAAAATAGCATTTTATACTAACTCTTAAATCTTAATTTCATCTCCATTTCCTAAATACTAAACTCTAATCGCTAAACCCAAATCCCACAATAAAATAGAAATGTTTTTTTTAATCGGTGCTATTTTATATATTATTTTTTGTGTTATTTGTTGAACAATAGGTGTTTTAATACTATTTTAGAATATTTTCTTCAGATGTTTGTATAGAAATACCTGAGAGGACTACTAGGTCTTTACTGTTAAGACCCTTGTCAAGGAAGTTCTTCTTCAGTGTCTTTACGTCGGAAAAAGGAGATGGCAAATTAACCTCGGAAAGCTTCGAGATGCGTCCATCCCTCCTCCCCAATGGAACAGGCCACCATGGTCCTCCGATCTTAAAAAAAAAAAGAAACCAATCAATGAGCAAAATAAGTTTAGTACGTAAACTAATGTTAATTGGTTTTGGAATGATAAAAGTCATTAGAATGCAACAAGTTACCACTGCAACAGCTTCTCTAGCGACCAAGGCAAGAATATCAGCGCAAGAGACAACACCACGACAACCCCAAGTCCTCTCGAGAGCTGCCTTGGCAGCATCGACCACTTCGTAGCCTCTCACTGACAAGTTTGGGACAGCGTCTCTTTCCGCATCCTTGTTTGGTGATTTCAGAAGAATGGAACCATCACATCCCTAATGTAAGTACGAAGGAGTAAACATTACTATAAAGGACATGAGTTCTCACGTAAAAGTACATATACTCATGTCATATTATAACTTACTCTGACAAAGCAGTCGTGAAAATGCATCCTCAAAAGCGCCGCAGCAAGAGTTGGCCTGCGAGAGACGTATTGAAATGTGACCCGGCGGACAATGGATTCCACTTGTGGACACGTGGAGCGGTAGTAGTCAAGGTCAAGATCACCCTTCACACGTGGGTTTCCAAGTTGATTCCCATATGGCTTCGCAACAGAAACTCCAACAAAGGCAAGAAGAACCACAAGGGCAAGTAAGTTTTTGAGCGCCATTGTTGTCTCTCTTCTTTGTTTGTGTATTAAAGCCAAGTTTAGGGATGAAGAGAAATGAGAAAGCCTCAAGCTCCTTTTATAGATCATTGGAGGGAGTTTTGAAAAGTTCCATTGCTAATTGTCGACACAGGAATTATATAATATCCATTTGCAAATATTAATTCTGTTTCTTGATAGAATTTGAAGAACATTGCAGGCCTCCACGATCATCCTGATTCTTGTGTCATGCTTGAATATTCAACTTTCAAGAATATGTAAACTGAAAATTTTGAAATAATCATTGACTTCGTTGCCGTCTCTTTTGCTATATGGAAAGTGTATGGACTTTTTAGAAAGCAAACTCTTTTTATTCCAAGTAAATTAGTATTCTCAAACCAATGCTCTGCTGTTAACCTCAAAATAACTATTATAATAAATGCAATTTGTAAGAAAATAATAGGGAAATAATATAATAATTAGTTTGTGTGTGTTACACACGTTCTTGTTCGTCGCCTGCATAATCTTTATTTCTTTTTCCACCATCATTTTTCTCAAATCTATCGTCTTCCTCCAGCCTCGTTATCCTCATTTGGTTACCACTTCAACTTTTAATTTGTCAAAAATATATCCATACTTAAAAAAATTGGAACTCCCCAAACATTTTTTTTTTAATATAGAACCTTGCGAAAACAACCCTGAAGGAATATATTTAAATTTGTATTCTTATTTTGAATAAAAATACGTAAAATATAAAATCTCTGAAAATCAAAAGAAATCTAAATAGGGGCTGTTCGTTTCAGCATCTTTCATCTCCATCCAGATGATTCATTTGTATGATATATCCAAATGATCCATTCAGATTTTTGTGACTGTTTGTTTGTTCATTCAAATAGCTCATCTATATGAATCATCTAAATGGATCTTATGTTTGTTTCTTTATTATCATTTCCATCCAAATGAGTTTAGTAAACAAATTACCAAAATACCATTGTGTTGATTTAATCATATGTTAAAATTTTCCTACAATAATAACTTTTAAAAAACAAAAAAAAATTGATAAACATGTATTTGAAAAAAAAAACTTTAGAGTTTCAAACTAAAAAGAGTATTAATAATAAACCGACTGTAACTTCGGTTTCGGCGGAAAACGAGATTTTTCTGTTTTGACAGAAAAACGATTTTTTTTATTTTGACGGAAAAATGAGATTTTTCGATTTTGACGGGAAAATACAATTTTTGGTTTTGGCGAGAAAACGCATTTTGCAAATATGTTTTTGGCGGGAAAACACGTTTTTGGGCTTTTTGCAGGAAAATAAGGTTTTGGCGGGAAAACAAGATTTTTCGGTTTAAGCGGCAAAACGAGATTTTTCGGTTTAAGCAAGAAAACGGGTTTTCGGTTTTGATGGCAAAACGAGATTTCTCGGTTTTGGCGGGAAAACAAGATTTGTCGGTTTTGGCGGGAAAACGAGATTTCTCGGTTTTGGCGGGAAAACGAGATTTTTAGGTTTTGGCGGGAAAATATAATTTTTGGTTTTGGCGAGAAAATACAATTTTCGGTTTTGGCGAGAAAACGCGTTTTTGCGGTTTTGGCGGCAAAACGAGATTTTCGGTTTTGGCGGGAAAACACATTTTTCGGTTTTTGGCAGGAAAACGACATTTTTTAGTTTTGACGAGAAAACACGTTTTACGATTTTGGCGGGAAAACGTGTTTTTGTGGTTTTGGCGTGAAAACGCGTTTTTGTAGTTTTGGCATGAAAAAATATTTTCGGGTTTCGCGGAAAATGCATTTTGGCGGAAAAATACGTTTTTGCAGTTTTCGCGGGAAAACACGTTTTTGCGATTTTCGCGGGAAAATGTGTTTTGGCGGGAAAACACATTTTGCGGTTTTCATGAGAAAACGCGTTTTACAGTTTTGAAGGAAAAGGCATTTTGATGAGAAAACACATTTTTCGATTTTGGCGGGAAGACACGTTCTGGTTGAAAACACGTTCTGTGGTTTTGGCGGAAAAACGTGTTTTTGTGTTTTGGCGGAAAATTGCGTTTTGGGGTTTTGGCGTGAAAATGCGTTTTTGTGATTTTGGCATGAAAACGTTTTTGGGGAGAACATATTTTTGCCATTTTGGCGGGAAAACACGTTTTGCAATTTTGTCCGGAAATGCGTTTTTAGGGTTTTGGCTTGAAAAATTCGTTTTTAGGTTTTGGCGGGAAAATGTGTTTTTGTCGTTTTATCAGTTTTCGTGTGTGACAAAATGATATTATGTTTAGGTTTGTAATTTATGAATTACATCAGAGGCATAATTTACATTATACCATATTGAATGAACCATATTCATCCAAATGGTCCAAATTGGTTCAGCTGAATGGACTTTAAAATTAAAAATTAAGCCTAAATTTTCGAAAGTCATCTGAATGAGCCATCTAGATGAGCCATCTAGATGAATTGCACTTTTAGTGCCTAAACGAACAAAACTATCATCTCCATCCAGATGGCTCATGGAGAAACGAACAGGCCCATACTCAACCAGATAAATCATTTTGAAATCTATTTGATGATCATACAATGTAATTTAGCTAATATTTCGTTGGAAAAGGATGTTATAAAAGAAGTTAAAAATCGTGGTTCAAACTAAAACATGTTCACTTTATTTTGGAATGAACAAACCAGTCACCACCAGTTTAACATAGACATCATGCTATCTAGGCCTGGGCATCCGGATCTTCGGGTCGGGTTCGGGTCGGGTATTGTCGGGTCCGGGTCCTTCGGGTCCTAGCAATTTAGATCCATATAGGTATCTATAACTTTTCGGGTCGGTTCCGGGTCGGGTCTTGCGGGGTCCGGGTTGGTTCGGGTCTATAATTTTAATACCCGTAAAATACCCAAAATTTTCGGGTATATTTCGGATCCGGGTTGGTTCGGGTATTTAGGACCCGAAATAGACCCGAAGTACCCGAACTGGACCCGAAAACTCTAAAAATACCCGAAGAACCGCAAAAATACCCAAAACTTTATCCAAAATCAGACCCGAAAACTCAAAACATACCCGAATTTTGCCCGAATACCCAAATTATATTTTCTAAAAATCTAAAATTTCACCAAAAACCTACAATTATACCCGAAAATCCAAACCCGAAACTTTAAAAAAAATCTGAAATACCAAAAATATACCCAATCTCCCAAATATACCTAGTATATACAATTATTTGCGGGTACTTCGGGTACCCGAACGGGTC
>NC_027755.1:942233-949760 GCF_000695525.1 Brassica oleracea var. oleracea
GACCCGAACCTGTATTTTCGGGTCGGTTCCGGTTCGGGTCTTCGGGTCCGGGTAAAATGCCCAGGCCTAATGCTATCTCCTCGAGGGGACATGCGTTTTTCATCATTTTAAAAGTTCATAACTGATTGACGGGATGAAGTAGCCCGCTTGGCGAAGGACCTTGGGGGCCAATTGTCATGCTCACGGGTTCGACGCCAGACGGTGGCGAAATGCCCATCCTGTCACCCACACAGATATGTACCCATGCTTTCGGGCCCATTTGAATACCCAGAGAGAGAGTCTATCCGTGGGCTGCACCTCCCATTGAGGATTAGTCTGGGCCTAAGGGCCTGGGATACCCCAGGTTAAACAAAAAAAAAAAAAAAAAAGTTCATAACTGATTCTGTTCTTCTTTGGCTTTATAGTTTTTTTATGACGTTACTTGTATGACAAGAAAGCGCACTCTTAACCCATATGAGTTTCAATTACTAAATTTAATAACTTTGGTTGAGTTTCTATAAAAATATAAGAACGTAGGTTCCGCTTTGCAAGCTCTGATTTATTCAAATTCAGTTTCTAATGAAAATATATTTTAACTATTCATTTTTGGTTAGCTTGTTTCTATTACTCATTAATATGAAACTCAAAGAGAAACAATAGAGAGAAAAACATTTCATTCAAACAATGACTCATGTTATCTAGTAGATAACATTCGTGAAAGGAAGAAATACATTATTACACATTTTGAAATACAAAGACAAAGAACTTCCGTGGAAAAAGGACTTGATAAAGGAACAAAATAACATTAATAAGCAGAAAACGTTTTAGAACTTCAATCATCAAGTCCAAAGTTAGTTAACGAAAGCGCATCTCCTCCTGATCTCTCCCTTCCTCCCGGTAAGAATTTGGATGAAACCAAGTTTGACCATTGAGTCAGAGAAATCTTTGTTGAAGGAAGCCCCACGAGTCAGAACCTGCGACTGAACGTAGAGGTTGGTGTCGAAGTCATTGAGAAGTGCTGAGTCAGATATGAACAAGCCCTTCTTCTGAGCTACAATGTTGAAGTAGTGAGAGTCAAACCTCCTGGCACTGCCTGGGTCCATATCCACTGGGGTCCTGACATCAGTTGGCTTGCACCTCTTCTTCAATGTCCTAACGTAGCTAGGGTTCATCGCTGGGTCAAAGTCGCCTTTGCCCGTGAAGTTATGGATACGGCTGCTGATCAGACCGCAAGAAGATACACCAATGGTGTGAGCCCCTACTCAATAAATCATGATAATCAGCTTGATGTCCAAAAGCTTAATATATTTTTTGTGTATAAATACCTGAGAGGACGACTAGGTCTTTAGTGTTAAGACCCTTGACACGGAAGTTATTCTTCAGTGTCTTTATGTCGGCAAAAGGAGATGGTAGGTTAGCCTCGGAAAGTCTCGAGATGCGTCCGTCCCTCCTCCCCAATGGAACAGGCCACCATGGTCCTCTTATCTAAAAACACAAACCAATCATATAGAGCAAAATAAGTTTAGTACGTAAAAGAAAATATTAATGCATGGTTTTGCATTGAGAAAATGAGTAGAATGCAAAGTTTTACCACTGAAACAGCGTCTCTAGCAACCAAGGCAATAACATCAGCGCAGGAAACAACACCAGGACACTTCCTCTCTAGCACTGACTTGACAGCATCGACCACTTCGAAGCCTTTCAATGTCAAGTTAGGGGGAGCGTCTCTTTCCGCATCATTGTTTGGTGATTTCAGAAGAACGGAGCCATCACATCCCTAAAGAATACAGAAAAAAATAGTTATGAAGAAACACACATTACTAAAACTGACATGAGCCTCTACTCACATATTACTAAAACTGACATAAACTCAAGCAAAGTTATAAACTTACTCTGACAAAACAGTCGTGAAAATGCATCCTCAGAAGAGCAGCAGCAAGAGTTGGCCTACGAGAGACGTACTGAAATGTGACACGGCGGACAATGGATTCCACTTGTGGACACTTGAAGCGGTAGTAGTCGAGGTCAAGATCACCCTTCACACGTGGGTTTCCAAGTGGATTCCCATATGGCTTAGCAATGGAAACTCCAACAAGGGCAAGAAGAACCACAAGGGCAAGTAAGTTCTTGAGCGCCATTGTTGTCTCTCTTCTTTGTTGAGTATTAAGCCGAATTTAAGGATGAAGAAAAAGGAGAAAGTCTCATGGCTTTTTATAGATCAATGGAGGGGATTTTGAAAAGTTCCAATGCCAAATGTCAACATAGTAATTAGATATCATAACGCCCATTTGCAATTATTAATAGGTTTCCTTTAAGCAAAAAATACTATGTTTCTTGGTAGAATTTGAAGAACAATGCAGGCCTGCACGTCCTTTTTGATTCTTATCTGATGCTTAAATACTAAATTATCAAGAATATATAAACATGAAGTTTTGAAATTTAGTCACTTTCGCATTATGATAGGCTATTGACTTTTTAGAAAGCAAACTCATTTTTTCATTTAAGTAAATAGTATTCTCAAACCTATTCTCAGTCTCTAACCTCAAAAATAGTTATTATATTAAACTGCAATCTGTAATAAAATACATATGATAACTAGTTTGTCATGTGTGTTACACACGTTCGTATTCCTGGCCGGCATCATCTTTTTTATCCTCTCTTCCATAATTTTCTCAATCTCTATCGTCATTTACTTATTGAACGTATTACAAAAGTTGATCTTTCAGCTAAACGATCATTTAGAAAGTCATTTGCACGGTTCTGAATAATATAAGTGAATACTAACACCTTACACGACTACACATACAAATACTAATTATGATCATGCACAAATATGTTCACATGTTCATACATACAAACAAAAAGAGCTTTGATGTTTAGTCTTTTTTTTTTTTTGAACACCTGTTGTTTAGTCAATTCATATACAAGACTGGCCCAAAAAAAGGGATGGGCAAAGGGACAAGATTTTTGTTATTTACATAATCTGCAAAAGCTTTTTCAGTATTAACAAAAATGCGTCGGTTGTTTTTGGTATTTACGAAAGTGCTTAAAATCTTTCTATATTAATCACATTTCACCAAAATTTTGATATTGGTTAAAATGATCATGATCTATTTGAGAAGATACAAACGTTAGACCGATTTTGAGAAATTAATTGTGTGAAGTTTTAATCTGCTTTCCACTTCACCTTACAATACAATGTTTCTAAGTTGATTCACATGTAACAAAGAAAGAGAGGCTCAAGATAGGAGCAACAACAGTTTAGAACAAAAAATATCCAAATTAGAATGGACGGGCTCAAGATCCAGGGAGCCGCAAAACGCTGGATCTTAGTTACTACCATCTCTTTCTGAAGCGTAGATGTCTGTTTCAATCAGACTCTGCTCTCACCACCAATCCCACAACACACTCAAACATAAACAAGATCTTGAGGGGTTCGGTGGATTGTCTTCTCTGAGTTTGCCAAGTCCATGGAGAAGATTGGTCGGATCAATGTGACGAGGTTCAGCAGGAGTGAGGTCAGAGGACAATGTGCCGTTGCAAAAAGATTTATTATCATGAAAAGTTTCAATCAACCGACATACAAAAGTAAAAGAGAAAAAGAAAGAAAGCATAGCGACTGTATAATGTTGTTGAGTTTGTGTGTAGTTTTCTTTTGAATGGCTCAGGAGAATGAAGAGAAAAAACTCGTTTTCACCTTCTTCTTGCAAGAAGTATACCAGTAACTATAGCTGTCCCTGTAACTGCAATCGCCACTGATGATATTATCCTCTTCACTGTAAATACCGAGTCGTCGCTCGGTATCTCCATTAGATCTTTCATCTGCACAGCTCCATGAAAAAAAAAAACAAAATAAGCTCCTTAATTCAGAGATTGATAACGACAATTTTCACAAGAACAGACCGTTATAGGTTGCTGCCAATTCTTCTTGATTCCATTAATATGCCCTCTGCCGATCACTGCCACAACCGAACTGTGCTCACTTGCAACTCTCAGCAAAGAAGATGCCATGTACCTGAAATTTTAATTCAGATGATGAATTATGATAAGCCAAGCTTAGCGAATTTGATAATCAACATAGAGAAGACTAACTGGTCTCGCTCATGCACAAGTGTATCCATGAGAGATGGAAACTCCTTGCTCATTTCTTGAATCACCAAAGTCAGCATATCCACATTGTCCATCTCTTTCAACTGAAGGGGACCCACCATTTATCATAAACAGAGATATCCATAATCAAAATATACAAGAAGCATTGAATTATATACAAAATGTATACAGTAAGACTTACCATTTTGTCGAGTTCTTCAGCGCTTGGCAAGAAGACAGCTTGAAACAGCAAGGAGTAGAGAAACTTTACCTTGTGCCACAGAGGCATCTTCGCCCATGTTCTTTTTAACGTGATCTGCTTCGGAAAAAGTATTAAAAATCAAAATGAATAATGTTACAGAATGCAACTCCATGTTATAAGATGGATAACATTACTAAGAAGATGTTTTGGAACTGCGGACGAGCATTATCACCTGTACAGGACGATCGCCAAGTATCACCTTGCCGCCATATTTAAGGGCCTCTTCGTATGCCACACGAAACTCAGCTCCAGGAAGAACCTCAAGCTGACTGGCGATCTAACAAAAGGACAGGATGTAAGTTATTGGTTGAGAAAGTTAAAGCTTCCACACTAAAAATGTTGATAAAGGAAACTTGCCTTTGCAAGAAACCATCCATAGAGTATTCCGAACGTGTTCTGTTTCTGCTTCCAACTTTCTATCATGTCAGACATGGTTGGAATCTAGAGAGGTAAAACATAGCACCATATCAGGAAAAGCAAAAGGGCTAGAAGAGGGAAAATCATGTATAAGTAAGTAGATGGATCTCTGCATTATCATCAACAAAGCATAATAATAGCATATACAACAAAGTGAAGTAAATTCTATAGGCAAGCTCTTTTCCAGTTGACAACCCAAAGCTCATGCATCATTTGAAAGAAAGGAATCCATTCTGTTTTTGTGATTAACAAAGGAGTTTTTTGCACATTCTATTACAGAATCTCACACAGTGATACATGACCATAACATGCGAAAAAGCAAACCAAAATAGAAAGGAAGAAGCAAACCTTCAAAGTCTGAGGTTTGAGAATAGACAAACGGCTTGAACACAACTCCACGAACACAGCCTATTAATCATCAGCCACTTGCTTAGAGCAAAAACATAATAAAGATAACAAACTTAAATTCTCAGTGAGCATCTTAAAAAAAAAAAAAACGAACCTGTGGTTTCAAAATGCTGATTACTGCTTGAACTTCTCGACAAGATTCCTATAACAAACAAACAAAGAGCTAAGCTGAGATCTGAACTTGTAATCTAAACCCCATCCAAATTTAAACAAACTTCAAACTTCAAAATTTCCGCCGAAAGTTAATACCTTTGAGACATGAGCAGTCCCGATCAGATACACATCGCAAGACCCACTTTCCCCTGTGGACTCGCACGTCAGCATCACAACGCTTTTCGCCAATTCCTCCGGCAGCTCCGCCTTCGTCGCCTCCGACGAGCCCTCGACGGCGTCCTCCTTCTCCACATTCACTATGCTGTCGCTTAACGAGATGTCGCCGGTGGGCCTGGAGTCTTCTTCGATGTGAACGAAGTCCTCGCCGCCAGAGTGAACCTCCGGCTCCGTCGACATCGAAAGTATTAAGATTGGGATGAGGCAATGGTGGTTACTAGTAAAGTCGTCTAATACCTGAGAGATGAGAGATGAGAGATGAGAGATGAGCCTTAAGGTAACGCTTATAGCTTTTATTTAATATTATTGTATACTATATAGTTCCGTTTCCTTCAATTAAATACACTTAATTAACCACTGAGATCAACTTAATCCGTAATATTGATTTGACCCTTTTTAATGTTTAAACGCTACTTTTTAGTGGGCTACAACTTTAATAAGTATAAGTAGTGTAAGCCCAGTTTGAATCTGTAAAATTGGAGAAAAGGTTACGGAAGCCCATTATTTATACAAAATTTTATTTTGAAAAAAAATAATATTGTACGTGTCAAACATTAATTATTATAAAATAATTTGGTATTATATGTGAATGTACATAAGATAATAGAATGATTGTTTACAAAATTGTTGATGTAATAGTAAATTAATAAATTAATGTTAAAAAAAAAAACTTGAAAAGCCTAAAACAACATGTTAGATTCTTATCTTGTATTTGACGTAAAACATCAGTCTTACAAAGTTATAAATTAGGAGAGAATAATTGGTTAGCCACCCTTTAGATGAATATTCTATCATTTATTTGTCGAAATGTTTTCTTCACTTATTCTTGTCCTACCATTCAAATCTCTTCTCTACCATTCTTTGTTAAGACCTATAAGTTTTGACCATTGCCACAGACAAAGGCTACATATATTACCATCATACTTAATTTCTCGTTTCATATTCTACGGCCGCCGGTCTATAATCAAAAATAGTTACAAAACTTGAAAGTTGAAAGGCGACAAGCTGAGTAACACTTTCATACAGTATAAATAGTATAAAAAAAAATAACTAAAAGCCTATATGTCAACGACATTTGTTAGGATAGCAATGTAATGAACCAAAAAGGTATCAATAGTGTAGTAGTTAGGGATGTATATAGATCAACTCATCTTCTTTGCACTCTCGAATTCCAATTTCTAGTACTTTTCCACCATTGGAAGAAGTTGGTAAAATATCACAACATTGTCTTCTGGGAGCCTTCAACTACCACATCCAGAAAAAGTAATTTAGTTACAAATAGACAAACTTCAAATAAATAGAAAATGTAAAACTTTTACGTAGTTATAGTATTTGTTATAGTGTTATTTTAAAACTCCAACAAATTTGATATTTCTGTTTAATATTTTATTATTTACACTTAAGAATTCAGTATCAGTTTTAAGCTTCTTTTAATGTCAAAGTTCACTCAAAATCAATACTGAAATGGATTTTATCACAACTAAAATTACATATAAATATTCAAACTAGCAAACTTATCTGTAATATTTTGAGTTTTTCTAGCAATTCGAAACATCTTAATGTATTTCCAAGCATTTATTGCTGAGGAAAAAAAAACTTTTTACAGGCATTTATATCTTGCACTTGTAAATAATATGTGATATTCCAATTTTTGTTGGCACCTAATTTTAGAGTAAAATCCCCTATATATTAATTGAGAAGCATTTGAAAAATTAGAACCTTACTTTTGTATTAATTAAAAAAAACCTCAAATCCTATGTGGCACTCTAAATGCCTTCTAAATTCCATTTCAAAGAATTCTAGAGCATCTAATATAAAGTATAGTTTAATCTAATGGTGTCACATCCATAATTATATAACACTAGAGAACATTATATTAACCTAAAATATAGAAAGTGTGTATTCTTTCCTTAAATAAAAGCTACGGAATTACCTAATATGATTTACATATATATGACAATTAATGATTATGAATAATAAAGATTTGATAACAATTTTTGCATCCTTCTTCATTTTTGTTTAAATTTATATTATTAAAAAAA
>NC_027755.1:951377-955567 GCF_000695525.1 Brassica oleracea var. oleracea
CTACGAAATTACCTAATATGATTTACATATATATATGGCAATTAATGATTATGAATAATAAAGATTTGATAACAATTTTTGCATCCTTCTTCATTTTGTTTAATTTTATATTATTAAAAAAATAAACAATCACATTAACCATATAATAAAACAATTAAATTTTTTTCTTATATGTTATATTTTGAATTTTTTAAAATGACTTTAAATTACAAAAATAAAGAAACCTTATATGTTATATTTTTTTAAAAAAAAATGACTTTAAAATACAAAAAAAATGAGGACACCTTATATGTTATATTTTCCTTATATGTTAGATTTTTTTTCTTATATGTTATATTTTAAAATTTTAAAACGACATTAAATTACAAAAATGTAAGTTTTCCTTAAGTATACGACTAAAAACATTAAAATGACATGTATCAATTCGATGGTTGATTTGAAAGCTTTCAAAACCATAAAAAAGATAAAAGTCAAAATAATTCAACTGTGAAAACAATATTGTTCACTTTTTTCAAGAATGTGTTCGATGGAAAAAATAAGGTTTTTATGTCATGATTTGTTTAATGTCCAATCCGATCAACCCATGATGTATTAATTATAGTTTTATTATTTTTAATAAAAATTTATCCGATTCATCGGAAAGAAATTATATAATAACAACAAAAAATATTTTATATATATAAATAAAATGATCAAATATATAAAAGAAACTATCGATAATATATACAAATAAACTCAAATTTATCCTATTATCCACATAGAAACACCATATCTTTATTCGAAAACCAAATTGCACAAAATTAAGATAAAGTAGATTCACTTACTTGTCTGATATCGGGATCGAACTTTGTCGAAAACACTCTAACCTCTGCGATTTTGCGAGGAGATGAAAGGGGATCGTACGTGCAATTCTGGTAAGCTTGCTTATACACACTTCTAATAGTTCCATCACCGGGAGAAGAAGAAACGTGTTCCATGAAGAAAGTGACAGGTCTTTGGCATGGATCAGGATGAACATCTCTTGTGTTGAATGTGTACACACTTGCCAACCCGCCGGAATTTTTCCATGGTCGAAACGTTTTTTGTGTTCTCAAAACATCCCGCATAAACAAATGCTTAGTCTCAATCTAACATTAGAGGCCAAAAAATCATTTGATTTAATTTTTATATCAAAAATAATAATTTGCTTTAACAACGTTGTTATAATACATGTCATGCAAACTCATGTATATAGTTAGGGCAAAACGATATTAACCTGAACAGCATAGCCCCAGGAGATGGAGATGGTCCAAGAGTGCCAACGGTCATAGCAAACGGAGACTTGAAATATACGGAGAGGATCAAGTTTCACGGCGGAGAAGAGGTGACGGACGGCGGAGAGTATGGTTGAGTTTGGGAAAATTGGATCAATGTGGGCCATGTGGTGTAGAGACACCAACGGTCTCGTTGAATGTGATGTCAATATTCCCAATGCACTTCCTCGCACATCAAACTGATTAAATAAAAAAACAAATACGTTTAATCAATATTTTGCAAAAAATAATCCAATTTAATTTTAATAATTCTTTAGAAAACCTGATGGAAGCCAGGCTCATGAGACAATCCAACTCCAAGTTCAAGCACACAAGCATGAACCCTAGAGTCTCCTCCGTACAAATGTGGATACCTTTCGATACAAGAATCAAAATTTTCAGCTAAAACGTTAGCCAAGGAGCTGCTTATAGCGATACCTCCACCGCCAAATGCCATGTCGTGTCCGAACAATGAGTTCTGGTGATAAATCTCTGAGCTTTCTCCAATGTAATACCATGATGTGTGGTCGTATTTGGAGAGCGTTTTTGCTAGGTTTTCAGGGATGAATATTGTGTCGTCGTCTGCAAATACGTACCATCTTACTTCCTCTGAGGAGGTATTAAACATCCTTACTGTTTCTAACACGCACCGGGCGATCCTAATCGCGTTTCTGTCTCCTTTTCTCCAAGTGTATCTGTTTGGCGATAATCAATAATTCAATAATTTAGTTATACTCTGTTTAGAAAGTTAGAATGAAGGGAATAAAATCGGAATATTAATTTATTTATTAATTGTATATTTTAAAGGTTTGTTAAACATAAAGTCATCGATGTTTATTTTTATAAAAATCAAGCTTAACAAAAAGATTTTCTTTTACACACAAAAAGGGTTTATGAAGAGTTCTTGAATGGTAAAGAGACTTGAACCTTCCACAAAAAAAAAAACTAAACCCGACTCAGTGGATTAAAATTATACGGGTACGTAAATTTCAAAAAAAAAAAAAATAATTTGGAGAATTTCTCATTAATTTTTAGCATGCCTAGATATAGGTGCAAATGCAATAACATTTCGGTAGAGATTATAAAATTTGATTTGACTCTCTAATCAAGTTGAGATTTGCATTTTATTTAGTTTAAACAATAACTTTAGATATATATAGTTTAATTAATTAATACGTCTTTTTGAAATACAGTGAATTTACATTTATGCTATTTTTTATATGATTTTTAGTTTTTACTAATAGAATATCTATTGATGTAAATTACGTAAAATAAAATATCATGAATGCAATGAAATGAAATGAAATGAAATGAAACGTTTTAGAAGGTATTGGCGTCACGACGGGAGTAAGCTTAAATAAAATAAAAAGGCATGAATTATACATGCTTTCAAAAAATGATGATACTAATGGTTTTCTTAATTAGTTACCTGAACCGTGATGTATCTTCGGAAACACAAATCGGAGGAAGGAGATGAGAATCTGTGTCGTTCACCAAAGACGTCAAGGGACGGTCAACAAAGACGCATCCTCTCATTCTCTGAGCATCCCACCAAAGCTTAACATACTCTCTACGTGCAGGCCAAGACTTAATGCTCGATCCGATCCCAAAGACTATGTGATAGATCTCTGTTGGGCTCTGAGATTGATCTTGAGAAGATAAGAAGTAGGCATCGATAGTGTCTTTAGATTGAAACCTGGATAACGAGACGAGAAGGTAGACCAAGGAAGCAAAAACAGAAAGTAGTATGCAATTTATCATACGGCTCGAGATAGTTGAAGAAGAAGATGAAGAATGAGTTTTTGATGTGCGTTGAAAGACACACATCTCCATAGAGGTCGAAAGAGAAGAAAAAAAATCTGAAGAATGATAAATTTTGGTCTATTACCTTTATATATAAACAAATAGATGAAAAGATCTCAAAATGAGTTATGGTACGAAGGTGGCTATATTATAATGGTGGTCACGGTGGTTATACGCGACTCAAGAGTCTTAAAGGATATAAAAATGGTTTATACCAATGTATGGAATAAATGTGGCCTAACTAGTTGTCTTTTGGCACGTAAGCTAGTTAGGCGTAGACACAAAGAAGGCTTAATTGTTGGATTATTTGTTCTATTTTTACTTAATATAGGAATTTTAATTTGAGTGTTGGAGTCGTTTTGGAGTCGTACGCTCCTTACCAGTTACTTGTTTTGTTTCTTGACTTAACAAATTCTCAATTTGAAGCAGTATACATCTTAATGAATTACTGACTCAGCCTGTATCTCGATAAATCTAATTGCATACCTTTTTTTTTACGGTTGTGAAGATGTTTTTTTCTGTTAGATTGATGATGATATACTTTTAATGTTTCAATATATATATAAGATGTTTTAAGAAATTTTAATGTTTCAGTATATAAGATGTTTTCATTTTCTATGTAACTTTTACTTTATTAAAAACTGTGCAACCAATTATATTTAATAATCTATTTTGTAATTTGTTGAATATCATTAATGTATAGTTTTAATGTTGTTTTCTAGACAAAAATTAACTTTTTTTAATATGTGTGTTTTTAACTAAACATCCTATATTTAGGAACAAAAAGAGTATTAAATTATTAGGTATTCGTTGACAAAATTTACCAAACAATAAAACGGAATTTTTTTTACGTTTCTACCCCTCGCAAGTCGTCTGTTTAGACGACTTGAAAATAAGTCGTCCAGACGACTTAACTGAAAGTCGTCTGGACAGTTAGTCTTAAACATAATTTAAAAATTTTGTAAAAAATATTTTGATAAGTGAAAAATGGGAATTATGTAATTAACATATGTCTTAGGAGGTATAAATTAAGATATAACAAATTTCAATTGTTTTCAGCATAGATGAGTGAAAGTAGTGAGTCATGATATTCTT
>NC_027755.1:961747-968402 GCF_000695525.1 Brassica oleracea var. oleracea
AAAAAAAAAAGGAGTCAAAAGAAAATGTTAGTTTTCTGTTTGACTCCAAGTTTTGAGTCACTTTTGCAAAAAACCCAATTAAATTATATAGATGTTCAGTAAATGTAAATGTGTAAGTAGATCTCGTTCTTAATTTTATTTGGGTGAAAATATTAAGATTACAGATCGAACTAGTTCAGTTGAACTGTGCTGTTTTTCTTTGTTTTTTAAATGTTTTCTTGTTAGCATTTAAGATTATACATTAAAATATCGATAAATGACGAAACATGCAATGTTTGGTAACGTAAATTCTGCTGCCTTCAACATGTGCAATGTCGCAAGATCCGAACCATATGGGGAATATTTATATATTTTTCCACACGAATAGTTGAAGTTTGTTTCGTGAAAAAATGACTAAAGAACTTATTGAAAGAAAAATTTGGAATGACATGAATCTGCAAAAATGGTGGTTAGTTAGTGTTTAGATATAAAACTAAAAATATTTGTCATTCATTCGAGCATTAGAGCATGATTATCCGCGATCCTTAGTGAGTTTCTTAGTGCGTGAACCCCCACAAAACCCTTAAGGATCGGTTACAAAAACTACCAATTAAGAACTGATTTTAATGAGTTTTATACTGTTCACGGGCCCCACTGACTCGTGGCGGTCCGCGATTGGTTTGCTTTATAATTTTTTTTTTTTTTGTAGAAAAAAAAATCTAAGAAACCCATGGCCACAAGGCAAACTCAAAGTCGCTGCATCCAAATGAGAAACTTCCTCTTGTTATTAAAAAAGATTGGGTCAAAAGGAAAATGAAGACATGGGCTTTTAAGCAAACAGAAGATTGATGAATTGGGCCAACAAAAGAAAAACAAAATCCTACAAAAAATAGCTAAGAGTTCTTTTTGGCTTATTACCAGAATTTAAGGAATAGCTGATCATATGATGCAACCATCTTTTTAATTTTTTTTTATAAATCTCTTTTAAGGAATGGCTGATCATATCTGGCGTTTCATTTGGTGCAAATTGCTAACTATGTGGGTATAGAAGAATTTATATAGCATAGTAATGTTTCTATTTGTATTTTTCTAAAATAAGTGGTTATCTTTTCGTATTTTCCTAGTTAAAGTACTAAATGAGATTATAAAAACTAGCTACCCTTTGTAAAACAACACTTTCTTTCCCTTGTTTTATTCGATTGTTAATGTTTTTGATTTATGGTAATTCTTTTGGGAAAACCACAACTAATCATTGTCTGAGAAATTAATATGGCTCCCAATTTCACAAGAATCTTCGTTTTAGACCATATTTAATGGTACACAAAATTTTTTTCTATATTTCACTCTAAAATAAAATATATACTATTAAAGCATAATTTTTTTAGGATTATGCCCCTGAATTTTCTAATTAATTATAAAAATTTTCATTAACTTTTTCAGTGATTTTTTCAATAATAAACATGATTTTGTCGGTCAAAACAATAAACTAGATTTGTAAGGGCAGTGAGTTTCGGTCTATTAAGGTAAAATAAGATATATGTTTGTTTTGCTTTCTGGTTGAATTGGTTTTTTCGCCCAACTTGATCATTTTTGCATGTGATTTTAAAATCAAGTAATAGTGTGTCTCATTTTAATTCTTTTCAGCAAATTAAAATATTTGAAAATATAAAATATCGACATTATAATTTTTTTCATAATATAAACATTACAAATTATATTTTTAATAAAAACTATAACATTTTTCTGAATATAGTAACTTTATGTTATTGAAATTATTTGTTATTCTTTGCTATATTATTTATACCTTAAATAAATAGATATGTAAATAAAATAATTTTCTAAATATTTCTCCCATTTTATTATATTGGTGATTCACAATATGAGGATTTTTTTTACCTCAATTATTTGAAATGATTTAAAACAAAAATGTAACCAAAACCAAAAAATTCGAAATTTTTATATATCCATACCACACAAAATATCAAAATATTCAATCACGTTAACCAAAACTCAACTTCATATATAACCAGAATTGTTCATAAATTTCTAAACTAGAAACCACAACTAAATTGAAATCAAAAACCAATAAAAGAAAATTAGAGTCGAACAAAAACCAAAAATATTTATAGCGAAATAAATTAGTTAACAAACAGTTATATCAATAAATTTGTCAACAACTATACTCCCACGCTTTTAAAACGCGGATCAAAATCTAGTAACTCTATTATAGAGTAATTCTATTATAGAGTTGGATTTGCTTCAATGGTTCACTCTATAATAGAGTTACTCTATAATAGAGTTACTCTATAATAAGGTGAAATATAGAGTAATGTTGTTGTTTTACTCCAAATATAGAGTAAAAAATAACATTACTCTATATTCTATTATATTATAGAGTAACTTTATTATAGAATAATTATATTATAGAGCGAACTATTAGAGCAAATTCAACTTTATAATAAAATTACTATATTTTAGAGTGAAATATAGAAATAATTTTTGTGTGCTACCGGGAGATGCGCATAAAACATTGATAACGTTGCTGTGAATGTGATCAACAAATGCTGGAAGAAGACAAAGCATGAGGAAACAGGATAAAGACAAGGCATTATCGAAATGTTTTCTTCACTGATTCTATAATTGGTTAGCCACACTTTAGATGAATATTCTATAATTTACTTGTAGAAATGTTTTCTTCACTGATTTTTTTTTTTTTTGATTAACTTGGGTATCTCAAATCCATGGAGAAGCCCAGACTAATCCCCAAGTGGAAGTGCAGCCCATGGATAGACCCTTTCTCCGGATATTCAAATAGGCCCTAAAGCATAGGTCTATGTCCGTGTTAGGTGACCAGGATAATTGTGACTTAGTTTCGCGCAGCAGGTAAGTGACCAGGATAATTGTGACTTACCACTCGACCACAATCACCCGGTTTTCTTCACTGATTCTTGTCCTACCATTCAAATCTCTTTCTCTACCATTCTTTGTAAAGACCTATAAGTTTTGACCACTGTCCACTGACCCTATATATTTACCATCATACTTTAATTTATTGTTGCACACTCAAAGATTATCCATCCAAAAGAATATTTTAGCATATTGTTACGGCCGGTGAATAATCAAAAATGGTTAACTACAAATCTCAAAAGTTGAAAAGCAACAAGCTGAGTCACAGTTTAATAAGTATATAGTATACAAAAATGAAGAATAACTTCTTACCAGAAAAAATGAAGAATCACTAAACCTATATGGCAACGACATATGTTAAATTTGGATAGCAAGTGTAACAAACAAAAAGAGGTTATTAATAGCGTATTAGTTACGTTGCTACTAGGGATGTATATAGATGAACTCATCCTCTTTGCACTCTCGAATTCCAATTTCCAATACTTTTCCACCATGAGAAGAAGTTGGTAATATATCACAACACTGTCTTCTCGGAGCCTTCAACTACCACATCCAGAAATGGTTAGTTAAGATTAATAAGCTTAATATAAAAAGAAAAAGGTAACACTTTTACGTAATACTAGTATTTTTATGGTGTGGTTATAAAATTTAAAAAATATATATTTTGAATATTTCAGTTTTACTCATTTAATCAGTATTATTTTAAGAATTAATTCTCAAAGTTCATTCCAGATAAATATTGAAATGGATTTTTTTGAAATTTTTTAACCAACAACTTAAATTACATATAAATATGCGAACTGATTTCAAACTTATCTGAATTATATTGAAGTTTTCTTGTAATTTGAAACATCTTAATGTATTTTCAAGCATTTATCTCTTAGAAAAAAAATCTTTTTTCCAGGCATTTATCTTGCACTTCTTGTAAATAATATGTGACATTCCTAGTTTTGTTGGTACCTAATTCTAGAGTAAAAGGGATAAATATTTCTAGGGAGAATTTCAGTAATTGACATTTCAACAAATCACTGCTAATCTAGCAAATGATTTTCATTGATGACCAAAACTTCATTATTTATCCTATTATCCACATAGATACACAATATCTTTAATCCAAAACCAAATTCACAAAACTAAGAAAAAGTAGATTGACTTACTTGTCTGATATCCGGATCCAACCTTGTTGAAAACACTCTAACCTCTTTGATTTTTCGAGGAGATGAAATGGGATCGTACGTGCAATTCTGGTAAGCTTGCTTATACACACTTTTAATAGTTCCATCACCGGGAGAAGAAGAAACATGTTCCATGAAGAAAGTGACAGGTCTTTGGCGTGGATCAGGATGAACATCTCTTGTGTTGAAGGTGTACACTCTTGCCAACCCGCCGTAATTTATCCATGTTCGAAACGTTTTTTGTGTTCGCAAAACATCCCGTAGAAATAAATGCCTACTCTCAATCTAATTTTAGGGACAACCAAAATTTATTTTGAATTAATAACCTTAAGTTACATGTCATGCAGAATCATGTATATAGTTAGGGCACAAAACGATATTCTATTTGTTCCTGAATATAAGATGTTTAGGTAAAAACACACATATTAAGAAACTACTTTTTGTTTAGAAAGTATCATTAAAATTATAAATTAATGGTATTCAACCAATTACAAAATAGACTATTAAAATATGATTGGATATACAGTTTTTAATAAAATAAAAGTTACCTAGAAAAATGAAAACATCTTATATATTGGAACATCAAAATTCTGTAAAACATCGTACTTTTAGGAACATATGAACTATTAATTACCTGAACAGCGTAGCCCCAGGAGAAAGAGATGGTCCAAGAGCGCCAACGGTAGAGCGCCAACGGTCGTAGCAAACGGAGACTTGAAATATACGTAGAGGATCAAGTTCTACGGCGGAGAAGAGGTGGCTGACGGCCGAGAATGTGGTTGAGTTTGGGAAAATTGGATCAATGTGGGCCATGTGGTGTAGAGACACCAACGGTCTCGTTGAATGTGATGTTAATATTCCCAAGGCATTTCCTCTCACATCAAATTGATTAATTTTTTTTTAAACGACAACATTTAATCAATATTTTGCAAAAATAATCTTAATTTTAATACTCCTTCTCTTTCACAAAGATAAACTTTTTAGTGTTTACATACATATTAAGAAAACACATTAAATTATTATAATAAATGTATTATTTTTTTTATAATTTTCAATTTTTAATAATTTTTAACCAATAGTAATTCAATAAAGTCAATTAATTTTCTTGAACATCACAATTTTTAGTAGAAAATACAAAAAATCTATCTTTGTGAAATAATTCTTTTTTCTAAAACATCTAACTTAGTGAAACGGAGGGAGTAAATTTTTAGTAAACCTAATGGAAGCCAGACTCATGAGACAATCCAACTCCAAGCTCAAGCATACAAGCATGAACCCTAGAGTCTCCTCCGTACAAACGTGGATACCTTTCGATACATGAATCGAAACCTTTAGCTAAAACGTTAGCCAACGAGTTGCTTATAGCGATCCCTCCACCGCCAAATGCCATGTCGTGTCCGAACAACGATTTCTGGTGATAAATCTCTGAGCTTGCTCCTATGTAATACCATGATGTGTGGTTGTATTTGGAGAGCGTTCTTGCGAGGTTTTCAGGGATGAATATAGTGTCGTCGTCTCCAAATACGTACCATCTTACTTCCTCTAAGGAGGTATTAAACATCTTTACAGTTTCTGTCGCATCCCCGTCCCGGGATCTTGACATAGGGCTTAGACGTTTCGATAGAAATGAGACTGCCTTGGTTCAGATCAAGAGAATTGATTGTGAACAAGGTGGGATGAGTGAAATGATCAGAATGGATCATGGGAAAACTCAGTCTATGTTAATAAATGGATCAAAGGACTTAGACGGATTGAATAGGATGAAGAGAACAAGTTGGGAAAGTTGTACAGTAGCTGGACGATGTAGACGGGTAGCTCGATCAGCTAAACAAAGCTCGATCAAGTGCAGTCTAGCTCGGTCCAAGTTATGTCAGCTCAACTAGCTGAGCTACTAGCTCACTCAGCTGGGTCAGCTGAGATTCAGCTCAACTCAGCTGGACTGAGTGTTCGGGTCTCGAGCAGTTGGGCCAGGTCTGGACTATGGTCGGGCCATATGGTCGACCCAAGGTGGCTACGGGCCGGTGGGCTCTTGTGGTCGGGCCATGGGCTTGGGATATCAGTTTGGGCTTGGGTTTGACATGCCTAGATGTTGTTGGACGTGCCTAGATGTATCTGGAAACCTCCAAGATCCAACAGGTGCAATCTGGACCGTTGATTGTAATCGATGGCCAAGATCTGTTCCGAAAGGATGCTTGGAAGGGATGTGTTCCTTCGCACATGCCCTTTGGTTTTCTATATAAAGGGAGGACGTCCAGGGTTCAGTCTAATTCTGTCTGAGACAAAGGACACACGTCCTAAACAAAGAGATCCCCCAATGAGAACCGAGGATCCCAGTCGGAAGAGCAGGATCCGGGATCAAAGCCATAAGGGCACGATCCGGTTCATGGTGAGTATGGCTTTAGCCATATGAGGCCGTGGCTTTTATAAGTCACTGAGGCCAAGAGGAAGACCTATTCCTGGAGGGAAATAGGCGCAAAGGACCAAGGGTCCAAGGGCGGTTAGCAGAGAGACGAGCTGACAGATCGGTAAGGGCTATAGCGGCTGTGAGTGGTTCTATCTCTGTCTCTTTATATTATTATGTCTATATGATATAT
>NC_027755.1:968488-968902 GCF_000695525.1 Brassica oleracea var. oleracea
ATGGTTGGTTACGTTGATCGCTAACCATAGCCGAGAGGTTGGATCAAAAGGGTACTAGTCGCCAAAGGTTGCGTGTTGCCAAGGGTCATGAGTTACCAAAGGTTGTGGGATACCAGAGGATGCAAGTAACCAAAAGGTACGAGATACCAAGGGTTGCAAGTATCAAAGGGTACGAGGACCAAAGGGTACCAATGACCAAAGGGTGCATCGTGATCCTAAGGATGCAATGTATCGTGATCCAAGATCTGCGATCATGTCGTGATCCAAAAGGTACGAACGTGTCGTGATCCAGGAGGTACGAACGTGTCGTGATCCATGAGGTACGAACGTATCATGATCCATTGGATGTGAACGGGTCATGACCGAAAGGGTACGAACGGGTCGGGACTGAAAGGGTACGAACGGAACGGGACG
>NC_027755.1:969042-976718 GCF_000695525.1 Brassica oleracea var. oleracea
GGTCAATACATGAGTGTAAGGAAATAGCGAAGGCCTTAAGGGCTAGTGCAATCCGTACAACATGATTGATGTATGAACCATAATCCATGGTTAGTGGATAGATGGTTCTAGCCGCAAAGGCTAAGTGGGATATCTTGCAATCAACTTTGGGTTGGTGAGTAGGATAGGCGCCATATGCCTTATGTAGGGCGTAGACCCACATGATGGCAATGGAAGGCCGGTTATGTCAATACCTGCTAAGTAGACGATGGCTTATCAAGTCTAGTGGCTGGATCATGTTTCGTGACGATGTTTCGATGGCCGAGCACTAGTATGGATAGTCACGTTGCTGGAGTAAGAGTATTGATGTGATGCTTCTAGATATCAACCTTGGTGTTGATAACTTCGAGATTGGCTAAGAGTCATGACGAAGTATATGGCTAGTACTATGTGTCGTAGACCATAAGTATTGAGCCTAAGTATGATTGTTCAAGGAAGATCGTGTATGATCTGATCATGGTTGAGTATGGACGACCTGACCTCAGGATGATGGTTCAAGGTGTCGGAACTAATCTGATTAATGAATGCATCGGTTGGTATGAACAAATCATATATGTTGTCTGGGTTAAGTCCCAAGGCCGGTCAGGCCAGATGATGACTCATCAGTTCCAAGTCATGTGAGGATGGTTGGTTGATTGACTTAGGATCTAATGAGCTTTGTCAGTCCAGAAGATGGACTGGGTACTATTGCCTATAAGGCAAAAGGATTTCGGATTGTGCATGAGCCAAGAAAGGCCAGATGTATATCCTTATCCTTTCATAGACTTCTCAAAGGTTACTTATGTCTGTGGGGATGGTTGGTTGAATGACTAAGTACCTAGGGGAGCTGTTTGATGCAGGATTCAAGATAAGGACCTTAAGTAAGATCATTGAGTGATCGTGGTCCAGCTGTCAAGCAAGAGCAATTCGAGTCAATGGAGGATCAATGAGCTAATAAGCTCCGTAGATGTGGCAAAGGTAAGATCTTGCAATACCTGCATAGATCTAGATAGAATGGTTTAGGGGAATGGAACCTCAGAATCATATGACTTGGTTTGGTTTTGGGATTGACCTTTAAGCTAATCGGTAGTTGTGTAAACTGACCAAAGCTAAGGTGATTCGACCAGACAAGTGTTAGATTGGTTTTAGACCAATGGTTAATTACAGAATAATCTGCTGTGTATATGTTGAAAGGATCCAAGCTATAAAGGACTTATGAAGTCTTTAGCTAAGGTCTAAGTTAGTCCTCGCCGAAGGGCGATATTGTAAATAAAGGACAAAAATTAAGAGGTTCGGCCAGGAAGTGGACCGAGCGACGTAAGGCTTCGACCGCGGCCTAGTCGGCCGGATCGGGGTGTTACAGTTTCTATCATGCACCGAGCGATCCTAATCGCGTTTCTGTCACCGTGTTTCCAAGTGTATCTGTTGGGCAATGATCAATATATATTTCAGTAGCCGATTCAGTTTCCACCTGACACACAACTTCAAGTAGTTACTATATTTCAAAATGTTAGAGCAGTAAAGAGTCTTCAACCTGACACACAACTTTTAAGCACGACCTCCAAAGGTTAGAACCCTTGAAAAATTCTTAAACAAAAAAATATTAATATTTTAATGCAAATTAATTTTTCTGTTAAATTCTAAATAGAAAAACATAATTACATCAATCCCCAGTTCAAAAACTCGCTAGGCGCTACGCGTGCGGCTGGGTAGGGCCTAGCGCCGAATCAATTAATCGGAGACTATACGGAGATTAATCGGGGAATAATTTTATGGATTTTATATATATTTTAGGTGTTATATAATTAAAATGTGTACTAAAACAGTTAAAGACACCTAGGCTAGTCGTAGTGTGCCTTCCCTAACTCATCACAGGCCCGGGTTCGCGTAGTCGAAGGCTCATTTTGTCAATTTTTTTTTAATTTTTAGGTTTAATGAATTCGAAAAGACGAAATATCCCTGTCTTCAACCAGAGCCGTGCGAAGGTTTAATGGGGCCTGAGGCGAATATAAAAATGGGGCTCCTTTATAAATTTTTTTTTATCATAGTACAATATATATTTGAAAAAAAAATATTAAGACAATAATTTTAAAAAACTAAGACAAAATTTTTCTTCCCTCTTTTTCAATAAACTCTTTAATCAAATTATCATAATCTAGATTCCTAACTAATTCTCTCTCGATCGATATAATTGCTAGACCATTTAACCTTTCTTGTGACATGGTTGATCGAAGATAAGACTTTATTAGCTTTAACTTGGAAAAGCTTCTTTCAGCAGTGGCGACAGAAACTGGAATCGTCAATAATATTTGATAAGCAATCCATGAGTTTGGATAACACTCTTCCCTTCCTTTCAAGAAGTTCAAAACTTCAAGAGGTCTCTTGTAATCTTGTGGCAATGCCTCTTTTAGAACCATCAGTTCAAAACACAAATCATCTCCAATAACATCAGAATGATTTACATGCTTTAAAGCTGCTTCAAGTATAACTGCACTTTTTTCTTTTTATTTAGGAGTTTGACATATAAAACATATATTCCTTTTTTCAATTTGGAAAATTGACAATAAAATAAAATACTCATTTTTTTAAAAAGCAATGTAGATAATTGAACTTGTATTGAATAATAAATGGCAAACTTAAACCAATATACTACTAATAATTTTTGGAAATTTGGGGCCCTAAAAAAACTATATATTTTGGGGGCCCTAGGCGAAAGCCTTTTTGGATACACTTGAAGCACGGCTCTGTCTTCAACCTAAATCTCTGCGATTTTTTTACAGAGCAACAACCGCCATTCTTTTTCTTTTGCGATTTCATTGTTTAATCTTGTTAATCTTGAAGATTTTAATCACAATAGAACAAATCTAAGAGATATATGTCATTTGGAACATAAAACATACAAAAACGATAATATTTTAAAATTTTCCTATTAATGCTCCGATTAACATCAAATCGCGACGGTGGTCCTCCGAACCACGCATTTCCGAAATTATAACTTGGAGTTTTTTAGATTTTGTTCTCGCAAATATAATAATAGGCGTCAGAACAAAATCAAAACCCCTTGAATAAAATAATAAGCCACATATTATACCCTTTTTGATCGAATACAAATTATACCTGATTGTTAAATAATGATGACATATTAATGGTTTGCTTAGTTACCTGAACCGTGATGTATCTTCGAAAACACAGATCGGAGGAAGGAGAGGAGAATTTGTGTGGTTCACAAAAGACGGCAAGGGACGGTCAACAAAGACAGACACACACCCTCTCTTTCTCTGAGCATTCCACCAAAGCTTAACATATTCTCTACGTGCAGGCCATGTCTTAATGCTCGATCCGATCCCAAAGGCGATGTGAATATGTGATCGATCGCGCTGTTAGGCTCTGAGGTTGATCTTGAGAAGATAAGAAGTAGGCATTAATAGTTTCTTTAGATTGAAACAACTAGAGAGAGAGGAGAAGGTAGACCAAGAAAGTAAAAACAGAAAGTAGTATGCAATATATCATACGGGTCGAGATAGTTGAAAAAGAACATGAACAATGAGTTTTCGATGAGCGTTGAAAGAGACACATCTCCATAGGGGTCGAAAGAGAAAAAAAAAATATCTGAAGAATGATAAAATTTTGGTCTATTGCCTTTATATATATATAAATACTAGGATCGGCCCGCCCTACGGGGGAAAGTTATAATAAAAATTATTTTATAATAATTATGAAGTATTTAAAAATTATTATAGAATAAAAATATTATAAACAAACAAATAATAAAAGAATTTTGAGATCATAAGAATAAATATTTTTTGAGTTAAAATGACAGTAACTTTCACTATTCTTTGATAAATAGCATTATATTTTTAATATTTATTTTAAC
Organism: Brassica oleracea var. oleracea; assembly: GCF_000695525.1. Lineage (NCBI taxonomy): Eukaryota > Viridiplantae > Streptophyta > Magnoliopsida > Brassicales > Brassicaceae > Brassica > Brassica oleracea. The sequence goes on from NC_027755.1 coordinate 972,935, forward strand.
TTCAAATGTTTAGTTTTATAATATATAGTAATTGGTTTCAAATGTGCACATTACAATATATATATATATGTTGAAGAAAAAGACATATGTTTTTATCTATGACGAACATAAATCCGGTAATATGTTTTGTCCTATAAATTATTCGGATTGTGTAATAAATTTTTTACTATACAAATTACATTAAAACTCATGTAATGCAACTAATGTACATAATTATTTTTTTACATATGTGAATAATTCAAATCATATGTTTGTAATCAGCTTCTTTCTAAAAGTATTCCCTTAGGAGCAAAAACATGTAAAATTGTTTCAGGTGTTACTCTCTGCTTATTTAGAAAATAAGATAATTTACTTTCTCATCTCATAAAAGCCCGATAGAATCGTAACAGTCTGATATGCTCTTAGAGTTATATATATTTTTTTAAAAAAATCTTCTTTGAGTTTTTCTGCTTGATTTAGTAAATAATGTTTAAAAGACTTTAAATTTTAAAAAATCAACAACAATTTTGCATTTTCTCTTTTCAAATCATTGGCAAACTATATTATGTAATTGTTAGAGAAAAAATATCAAACTATTTTGCAGAGATTATGTATTTCACTAATATTTTGAAATTTCATTATTTCATATAGTTTTTTTGGAAAAAAAATATTACATTTCAAAATCCGTAAAAATTTAATAAATATATATTATTTTTGTATTGACATAGTTTCTTGTTATTTTTTGGTGTATGCCATGCTGGAATTTGTTGTCAATTTTACATTCTTATGATCATTAGTACACAAAACAATCATTAAACGAAACGAAGACACTCACATCAACATAGAAAATCAGAAGTTGTAATTTCCGTAGTACTTTTATGTTTGTATATTATCGAGGATATCCTCTTCAGATTGGATCCTATATGTGTGGCGATGATGAGATGCGCAAATAAATTTCTTCAGACATATATCTGACCCAAAATCTGATATGAGAAGTGCTGCCATATTTTTTTAGTTAAGCCATATTTTGCTGATCTCTTTTTTCTTCTTCTTATGTATTGGTTTGTTCTGTACACCTTGAATCTGTGCAGCAGCTCTCCTTTACGTAGTGTTCATCACTGGCTTCAGACCAATCTTAAGCAGCTCATTCTACACGTCAAGCAGGTCTCTCGGAATGTCTATGTCGTGGAGCAAAAATTTAAACTTGTCAACAACCTTGACCTGAGGTTTGAAGTTGTTAGGGTACACAATATTCTCTTTTGAATCAGTGCTTGGTAGGAACCATATCTGTGTTGAAGCTTTCAGGGCATGCACAATTCAAACACAATCAAGAACCAAACCATATATATTCACATAAACACACGACTTGAGACAATTTTGTCCAACCAAAACCAACTGTATCTAAGGTGACCAAACACTTATGTAAACATTATCCAGACCAACTGTATAAAACAAAAGCAAACCTGCAAATCCTCCATGACATTCGGTAAGCTACGTTCAGATCAACAGCTGCAGCTGCAGCCCCAGCAGGATATTTGACATCGTGCTTAGCGTGTGACAACAGCATTGTTGTTGTTCAAAAAAAAGAAAGAAACTTTAATCAAACGTAAAGTATATACCTTGTAAGAGAACCTTCTCCCGTCATACATAGTTCCTAAAATCATCAAAACAGCCTTTCTGGAAAGGATAATAACATAACAACTTCCGTTTATTTGCTCTGGTGAAAAGGATAACCAAATCAAATTCAAGTTTACATATGTGAGAGGTATAACATTATTGCAGACAGAAGGTGAAATAAGGAAGCAGAAACCTCAAATAAGATTTCAATGACATGTTTGACATGAGCACCAAGAGGACTTTTTTCCTATGCTGTTGATAAACTGAAACCGCTCGGTGTCATGGAGAAGTTGACAGAAGGAGGCGCCTGTTAGATATACCAACTCCGACCACCACCACCGCCAAGGCGCCAAGTAAAGTTCTCTCCCCTCCGCCTCCAAGTGATTCCTCCCGCCGCCATTAATGGCTGAAGCTCTGGCTATGGAATTTTTCGTTATATCTTCAACGGTGGCGTACCCCTTACACGTATTATTCGTCATCCCTCATATGCTGATATGCTTCCTCTTCAATAAGAAGCTGACCCGGAGAAAACAGAGGCAGTTCTGCTCTTAGACGGTGGAAGTAATACAATAAACTTAAGTGAGAGGATGATGTTCATGGCCTCCCAGAACCGGAGCAACTGCACTTGAACGGTGGAGGAGGAGCGTCTGGTCTGTAATTCGGAGTGATAGATCGAAGCGTTAGCCATATCTCATAACATAAGTTCACAGTGTTGTATTGACGGATTGAAAAGATGGTTTCCATCTTTATACATGCAGATACACAGCCTTGCAGGATTGAAGATAGATCATGGGTGATGGATTAATGGAGGGTTTTAAGAGGATGAATCTGTAACAGGTATCCTTTCAGATTGTAAGAAAGAAGATGACCAATCGCGTTTGAAATCCTAGGGTTAGAGACGCACTCTGTTTCTTCGGGCCCCATCCCACACAGATTGCTTAACAACTAAAGAGCCCATCACCTCCTGTATCCACAACGACTAAAGCCCACAACACCTCCGAATAAATGAAACAGTGAGTTTCTGTGGACTGTGACACGTGTCAAACGTACCTGAACCAAATTTCTGACGTGGATGATGACGTGTCTCTCTAAGGAGAGAGTAAACCTCTTCTTTATATAATAAGAAATTAATGGAAAGATCTCAAAATGAGTTATGGTACGAAGGTGGCCATATTAAAATGGTGGTCACGATGGCTATACGCAGCACGAGTCTTAATGGATATAAAAATGGTTTATTGTTATAAATCAATTCGTGGATGTCCATAACCGGCCCGGTCCATAACCGGCCCGGTCCATAACCGGCCCGGTCTATAACCGGCCCGGTCCATAATCGGCCCATACACTTAGAGAGAGACGGCCCAACCCTAGAGAGAGAGAGGCGACTGCGAGACTTGGAGAGGAGACAGAGATGGCTACAACTTGCCTATTTCCTAATTCGTTAATATTTATGATTTGTAATCTTTCCTATTATTGTATTTTCATTTATCTCTCTTGTAACCCATATATAAAGGGAACACTTATTCATTAATAAGATACAAAAACTTACAGTTCTAAATCCTTAAGTTTACAACACGTTATCAGCATGATAGCCTCTAACACCCTGAGCCTAAAACCAAATCGCTAAAACCCTAAATGAAAAGGAATCTGCCTCGCAACTTCGAAGAGACCGTTCTCCCAAACCGTGAGGACCCAGAAAACGATCAAGATATCAAAACGAAGCACTGGCCGAGACGAATTAGTCAGTGCAAACAGCTTGTCGATCTGACCACCGACGCGCCCTCACGCACAGATACAGTGCGCGCCGATTTGCTTTGGAACCCTAATCCGAACCCGACGATACCGACGAACCCTAATCCGTTCGTGACTCCGTTCCATCTCGCGTCCAAGACAGCTCATGTCCAGCTCGCGTCCCAGCCTGCTCGCGTCCCGATCGTGTCTAAGCTCGAGGTTCATTCTTGGTGGTCCGGTTTCTACAAACAACTAAACTAAAAGTATTTGAATTCTAAGAACATAATGAATCGAATTTGGTTGATTGTAAAGAGTGAAACCCTAAAATATAATCTCTAAGATGAAAGCCATAGGATAATAGATCAATCCCTAAGCGAGTAAATCGAAGCTCTATAAGTTCGATCCCCAAACCCTAAAAATCGAGATTGATCTATTGATCAATTAAAATCAGAACCTTAAA
>NC_027755.1:979739-981910 GCF_000695525.1 Brassica oleracea var. oleracea
GTCTCTCGGCCTGGACACTGACCCATTCCGTCCCAAGATGGACGATGAATATGACCTAGGTCCCAAAATGCCATATCTCAGTGCCATAGGAACTTTAATGTACTTGGCAACTCACACACGGCCTGATATAAGCTTTGCCGTGAACCTACTATCTAGGTTTAGCACATGTCCAACCAGAGGCATTGGAATGGGATCAAACATGTTCTTCGTTACTTGCAAGGAATGAAAGACTTGGGTCTATATTATACTAACCATAACAAATATGGTTTAGTTGGCTTTGCTGATGCTGGTTATTTATCAGATCCACATCAAGCTCGATCACAGACAGGATATGTCTTTACACATGGAGGTACGGCCATATCATGGCGTTCCATGAAACAAACCATCGCGGCCACTTCATCTAATCACTCGGAAATCTTGGTCATACATGAGGCCAGCCGCGAGTGTGTTTGGTTAAGGTTGATGACCCAAGACGTCCGAACTGATTGCGGGATGGCCGAGTGCAAAAAGCCAACCGTGATGTATGAGGACAATGCTGCGGGGATTGCTCAGCTCAAGGACGGGTACATAAAAGGGGGTAGGACGAAGCACATATTGCTTAAGTTCTTCTTTACTCACGAGCTTCAGAAAGCCGGTGAGGTCCAGGTCGTCCAAGCACGATCCAGTGACAGTTCAACCGACCTATTCACCAAGGCACTTCCTACCTGCACGTTCAGGAAGCTCAGACATCAGATTGGGATGCGTAGGCTGAAGGACCTCCACTGAGGTTCACATCAGGGGGAGTAGTACGTGTTGTACTCTTTTTCCTTCATCATCATGGTTTTGTCCTACTGGATTTTCCTGATAAGGTTTTAATGAGGCAACATTAAGCGTATTACAATCCATGTATGGTTATGGCATCCAAGGGGGAGTGTTATAAATCAATTGGTGGATGTCCATAACCGGCCCGGTCCATAACCGGCTCATACACTTAGAGAGAGAGACGGCCCAACCTTAGAGAGAGAGAGGTGGCCGCGAGATTTGGAGAGGAGAGAGAGGCGGCTACAACTTGCCTATTTTCTAATTCGTTTATGTTTATGATTTGTAATCTTTCCTATTATTGTATTTCCATTTATATCTCTTGTAACCCCTATATAAAGGGAACAATTATTCAGTAATAAGATACAGAAACTTACAGTTCTAAATCCTTAAGTTTACAACATTTATATCAAGGTATGGAATAAATGTGGCCTAACTAGTAGTGTTTTGGCACGTAAGCTAATTAGGCGCAGAGACAAAGAAGACTTAATTGTTGGATTATTTGTTCTATTTTTACTTAATATAGGAATTTTAATTTGAGTGTTGGAGTCGTTTTGGACTCGTACGTACCTTACTTGATTTGTTTCTCCACTTAACAAATTCTCAGTTTGAAGTAGTATACGTCTTAATGAATTATTGACTCAACCTATATCAATCTGATCTCCATAAATCTAGTTGCATACAATTTTTTACGGTAGTGAAGATATTTTTTCTGTTAGATTGATGATGATATATTAAAATATTAGGCATTCGTTGACAAAATTAAATTATATATAGATGTTAAGTAAATGTGTAGGTAGAACTCGTTCCTTTATTTGGGAGAAATGTTAAGATTACAGATCGAACTAGTTCAGTTGAACTGTGCTGTTTTTCTTTGTTTTTTAAATGTTTTCTTGTTAGCATATAAGATCCCTTTCTTATTATTTGAGGATCATTAGATAAAACTAACCTTTACTTCATGTGTTTATTACATGTGTGCCATTTCCTACGTGGCATCACCACAAGCTCTTTCACACCTTATATTCAAACACCATTTCTTAACTAGATTAATTACAAAATTTGCCATTGCTAATTACATTAAAACTTCCGTATATACTATAAGCTTATTGACTAACAAAATAATTTATCCCATGCCCTACTACTCTTTGATTACAAACGTTTCCATTTTCAAATACGCAGAGATTTTATTACCATAACCAGAGATTCTTCATAATTATCGATTTCAATATGGAAATTCGTATAGCCTGACTTAAATATTAATGCATTTCTATATAGTTAAACTATATAAAATCCATTGTGTACGTATGTATCTACATATCTACTTATATATGTGTTGCTATATCACGAATTCGTTATATATGTGTTGTCAAACA
>NC_027755.1:983337-986264 GCF_000695525.1 Brassica oleracea var. oleracea
GTATTTGTAAATGTAAATGTTATATTTGTATTTAATTTTATATTTTAGCATTTTAACGTAAATTGTGTCATCAATTTTAGGTATTATATAAAAAATCTAACATTTATATAATAAGATTCATGTCTAAGATGTATAACGAACAAATTTTTTAAAATAAAAAATACGAAAATAGACAATTATGAATTAGCATGCTATTTATAAATGATAAATTAGCCATAATATTTGTAAGAAAATAAAATGATTGTTAAATTTCTATCAAATTTTAAACATGTAAAAATTAAGATTTAAATTTATAAGAAAATAAAATGAAAATATTATCATTTTAGTGTATCTTGTCAACGTATTATTATCGTGTTCTTAATTAGACCAATTCGGACATTTTAGGTTCGCGTGCATTTTATCAAAGTGCTTGACTAGGGGAGAAGCTAGGGTGTGGGAAGGGGGTGCCTGTGCACCATAATTTTTTTGAAAATTAATGTATTTTTGTAAAAATATTTGTATGTGCACCCATAATAATTTATAACATGCACCCACAAAATAGATAAACTCTAGAAAGAAACAAAACATATCAAATGTATTTAACAATTTAAACATAATTCACTCGATTTAAGAAATCAATATATCTTGAATTTAAAAGACATTTATGTTTTAAAATCTTTATCTATTAAAAGTTTCTAACTATAAAAAAGTTAGACTATTTACGTAAATAAAAATAATTTAAACTCCAAAACTACATACTTAAGTTTTGAATGGTATAATTTTAATTACTAGTTTATCATTAAACTCTAAAAAGAACTAAATATCTTACTTTTAAACAAACTTCTTATTTTGTAGTAAAACATTACAGAAAAAACATTTTTATGTAAACAGATTTTTGTTGTAAATATACAAAAATTTAATGATTATCTATTCTATTTTTATTAAAATAAATTAAAATATTATAAATACAATAGTGGAAAACTGATGAAAAGTAATATTTAAAATATTTTATGGTATTAAATTTAATAAATATTTACTTTATATTTTAATATATTATTTAATATTTATTAAATTAATATTAGTGCACCCACTAAATTACTTGTCTGGATTCGCCACTGGGCATGGCCTATGCATTTTTGACACATAACATCATAGTAGTGTTAATACTCTTTACATATTTTTGTCATTTCCTTATGAATTGTATGGTGAATGCTTTGTTTGTTAGATAATTTTAATGTTTACAATTTGATTTCAATGTTACGGTATTTGATGGGATATGAAAGTAAGTAAGATTTTTTTTGTGAAATGGTAAATTTTTTGATCATCAGAAAAATGTTTATTTATAAATTAAACCTATAAGCAAAACTTGCAATGTAACAAAGTCCTAAATTTGTCGAATGTGGGCACTAAACCAACATTGTAGTAGACACTCAAGGCCTTTCTTCTCATGAGACCGAGTAGATATAATCAGTTGCCTAATGGTTTTCTCAATCAATCTTGCAAACTGATTTTCTGGTCAACTTCTCTGTGTCTTATTTTATTTCTCTTACGCCAGATACAAGAAATTATTAATATAAGTTTGACGGAAGATATAATCATTTTGACTATGAGATAACTATAATGGATTGCGGTTCTTAGTTTTTTTTTAGTTAAAAGTTAAGAGACGATTTCTTATATTCCGCTAAGAACTCAACCCTAAGACCCCCCCCCTCCATTAAACATGTCCTTAGTGTATGATTGAGTTGAGGAGTGTCTCAATGCCTTGGCAGTATTTGTTTTTAAAATATGTGCGATTCATATCATATACAGTGAAACCTCTATAAATTAATAATGTTGGGATTACACCAAAACTATAATTTTTTTTATTAATTTATAGAGATATTAATTTATCGATATATTAATTGAATCAAAAATTCAATTTGGAACTATAAAATTATATAATTTTTATAGAGATTTTTTAGTGTATATTAATTTATAGAGTATTAATTTAAAGAGGTTTGTATGCAAAAGGTTTATCGACGGCGTTAATAATTTTGATAATATATCAAAGTCTATTCCTTCTTGATTGAAAGGAATTCATATGCATCCAATAAACAAAGTAAATAAAAGCAATACAAGCATAGTAAATAGAATAGTATTGTCTGATTCATAGGGATAATAAAAAGTTCTTGTATTAAGTCCAAAATTTTCAAGAGTAATAAAAGTTTGATTTCTTACATTATTACTAATTTTATATGTTTTATTACCAAAAAAAGAAGTTTTTTCGTATTATTCATTGTTAATAATGGTACTAACCCAAAATCCCTATTAAGTTTTTTTACTGTATGTTGTGTTGGGCCGAGTTCAAAATGTTTACTGATAGTCTGTATCACCTAGGGCCATATGCAGCATTGGATTGATAAGTTTGTTTAGGTGTTATAATATTTTGGACTGTCAATTGTGTGATCTTTTGTTATAGTTATAAATTATTTTGTTAAAAAAATGTTTCCCTTCTTCGGTGGTCTGATTGATTACTTGTTTGTCAAGCTATGTGCAAATGTTTTACTTATTTTGTTGCAGCAGATTTATGTCTTATACAATATATTTATGAAAACTTCTGAAAATATTTTTACACTTGGTTGTTGATGTGGTTAATTTTTCATGTATGCTATTTTATAAGGCAAAAGTCAAGAGGCGCGTAAGATAAACTTGTAAAGGAAATGGATGCATCATCCAGCATCAAGTTCTTTACGTAAAACAAAAACCTAAGGTCAACGCTGAGGAGATTGATCTAAAAGGAAAACTTGAATGAAGAACATAACGACATTATTATTGTAGGACTTTTTGCAGAATTGACCTATAACTTAAAGTCAAACACAAAACTAACCTCCTTTTTTTTTGAAAATTGGTTTTGCCCTATTCACCCCACAAGTTCATATAATTTACGAAAATGCCATCAATTTTTTTTT
>NC_027755.1:989134-991372 GCF_000695525.1 Brassica oleracea var. oleracea
TTCACCAGACGACTGAAATATAAGTCGTCCACACCCTAAACATAACCCCTAAACTTAATTATCTAATTAATGACTTCATAAAATCAAATCAAACTTGAAAAGTGTTTACTATACACATAAATAAATACATATAGGTGAAAACTAATTTTTGAAAAAAACATTTTAGTTTTCCAAAATCTAACCCTAACAATACATACAATACTACAACATATGTTTGCCAAACTCCTAAACCAAAGTATTTCATGATTCACTACTTCCACTCATCTATCTTCAAAACAAATCAATTTTATCATATCTTAATTTATATCACTTAAAACTGTTTATAATTACTTGATTTTTATTTTTCACGCATCAAAATATTTTTTTACAAGATTTATAAATTATTTTTAAAATAAACCGGTACCAGACGACTTACACTTCAGTCGTCCAGACGACTTCCAACATCTCAGACGACTCAGACGATTTACTAGGGCTATATTCGTAAAAATAGCTTCTGTTTTTTTGTTTGGTCACAAGGGGCTGAACTGTAATTTCACTAGGCTTTTAGGTTAGTTTTGCATTTGATTCAAGTTTGGGTATAAGTTTGGGGTTAAAATCAAGTTGTAGGTTAGTTTTGGCAAAAACCCCAGTTGTAACGTAAAATTTGCATGAAAGCGTAGTAAATCAAGGGTCATATTGAAGAAGTAGCATGCAGACATGGCTGGCGGAGTACAGTTTTAAGTATTTTTATTTTTACAAAATCATATATTTGTTTCACCACTCAAATATTGACGAAAATATATTTTTTTCACTTTAATATTTACTCCCCTTTTGGATTTCATAGTAAATATAATTAATTTTGGTTGATAATTAAAACATGATTTTTTATATAAGTGTGTTTATTGAAATATTGATACTTCATTCTTTTATATTTTTTAAGTTGCTAATTTTAAACGATTAATTAAATAAATAACTAATTAATTAAAATTACATTAATTAGATAGACAACATTAAAGCCTAATATTAATTGTTACAATTTATAAACATTCTTGTTTGAGTTTTGTATATGTTATAAATTTGAAAACTAACTAAATTAATTAAGACTAAGAAATAAATGATACTGGTTAATTTTGAAAATATGATTTTTACACTAAATTTATTAGATAGAATTGTTTATTTTATACTAACAATTAACTATTTATTTTTTAATTTTTAGATACATTAATTCTTTATAAAAAATTAATAAATTTATATATCGAGATTCTAAAAATATTAATTTACTATACACTTGGATTGAAAAATATTGTCTTGTTGAGTCTTTATATTTTCAATTGAATTTTTAAACTTTCTTATACGTATATTGATATAAAGATATTATAACTTATTTTTAAAATAAATGGTATTATATTTTGGATTAATATAATAATATGTAAACTTTAAATTTTCGTTTCAATTTATTCATATGTACGTAAGTTATAAAAGATATTAAATAAAATTTTATATATATTTCAAACTAATTCTTATTATATTTAAATCGTTTAATTAAATTTAATTAATGTGATAAACATATGGGTAATGGTTTTTATTATCTTTTCTGTTATTGTTTTTTGAATAATATTAAACTTCGAAAATATTGAAAATATTTATATATGAGTATAATCAAATTTATTAATTATATTATTTGTTAGTAAAGTTGTTGTTCAATATTTAGTTATGATTAAATATTACAGTTGGCTTCAGGTTTAAAATGTAAAAATAATTTTAAAATATTTAAATTTCGTGGAAGACTGGTTTCATTAGATTACAAACTTAGACGTGTGTTTCATTATCTTACAAATTTTGATTTTGCGTTTTTTTTTGGGGTCTAGCTTCTTTTGGGCTTTCTGCCAATATGTACACGTAATGGATTCTAATGAATGAGTGGTTAACAAAAAAAAAAAACAATTATGGACTTTTTCAATCTACCCCATTGAAAAGAATAATTTATCGGTGAAAAGCAAAACTCATCACCTGTTATGAAAGAACTAGAATTTATTTGTATCGCAGGAATTTAAATAAGGGCAAAATTTTATACCCGTAGAAAGAAATAACACTGATACAGAGAGAGAATAGAATAGAAATGTTTTTAGGTGTGCTTTATAAACGAACGCAAACGTTCGTATATATAGAAGAAAATTTACTGTGCAAATAGTGCAGCGGGACCCACATCTTTAATTATTTCAAACATTACGGTGGCCGCTTTTGTTTACTTTCGTAACA
>NC_027755.1:995225-1019753 GCF_000695525.1 Brassica oleracea var. oleracea
GCCGACCAATAAATAATAAACAGGATATAAGGCGGCTCGGCCGACCAATAAATAATAAACAGGATATAAGGCGGCTCGGCCGACCAATAAATAATTAACAGGATATAAGGCGGCTCGGCCGACCAATAAATAATTAACAGGATATAAGGCGGCTCGGCCGACCAATAAATAATTAACAGGATATAAGGCGGCTCGGCCGACCAATAAATAATTAACAGGATATAAGGCGGCTCGGCCGACCAATAAATAATTAACAGGATATAAGGCGGCTCGGCCGACCAATAAATAATTAACAGGATATAAGGCGGCTCGGCCGACCAATAAATAATTAACAGGATATAAGGCGGCTCGGCCGACCAATAAATAAATTAAATTACTAGTAAATAATATAGGCGGTATTCCGACCATTATAACATGATATAAATAATAGTAGAGGCGGTATACCGACCATTATAACAGGGTATAAATGATACAAATAAATTTTACCGAATCGCAGAGTGATCGTGCTGATAACGTGTTATGAAAGAACTAGAATTTATTTGTATCGCAGGAATTTAAATAAGGGCAAAATTTTATACCCGTAGAAAGAAATAACACTGATACAGAGAGAGAATAGAATAGAAATGTTTTTAGGTGTGCTTTATAAACGAACGCAAACGTTCGTATATATAGAAGAAAATTTACTGTGCAAATAGTGTAGCGGGACCCACATCTTTAATTATTTCAAACGTTACGGTGGCCGCTTTTGTTTACTTTCGTAACATCACCCTAATTTTAATTTGGAAACCCTTTTCTCAGCCATTAAAAATATTTCTCTTCCTCCAATGGATTCGTCGAAAATCCATTATTTCCAAGTACCCTCTCACCGCCTCCTCCTCAGCTCCATTTCTTCCTCCGCCGTGAAACCTCAACGGAAAAAATATTTCTCCTTGTAAGTTCATTCTCATCAACGGAAAAAAATCTGGAGACTCCTTCACCTCCTCTAGTGCTCATATCCGCCTCGTATGTAACGCCACGCGTTTCTCAGACCACTGCTTCTCTTCACACCGGTCGGGTCCCTCTAATCCTAAACCGGTCCATATAATCCACTCGATGATCTCCGTTTCCTTAGTCTGAAATCCGGCCAGTGGAAAATCAAATCTGTTTTGTACTGCTCACAAAGAATAATCACTCCAGCACCACACCGAATTGACGGACGTCGCCGTGATGAGCGGAGAGGTCATAGATGCTCTTCTGTGGATGAGCGCAGCTCTGGCTTACCATTGCGATTGCTTATCAGGTCTCAAAACTGGCAACAACACGATGTAAGTCGTCGTCACCATCACGTTAAACTCACTGTTTTTTTTTTGTAATCTCACCGAAGTTTTTAGAGAGCTAAGATTGAGAAGCTTGAATTGATGATTTTGAGGGTGTAGAAGATACCTTTTTTATAGTTGGAGATTCAGATCAAATAATTAATGGGAAATGCATTCAAGGAGAAATCATGGTAGGAGTAGAGAAGATTGGTTAATGTGTGAGATAAGACGTCCTTTGGTTTCATTGAGATTGTGTAACGCCTGAATATTAATAACGCCGATGAGGTGAATAGGTAAAGAAATCTGGCGGTGATAAGAGTTGATGGAGGCTACGGAAAATCTGAGGTTGGACATTTTGCATACAAATGGGCCATTTTAATAAATAGTCAGGTCCATGTAAAATTTGGAGACTACGAAATCTCACCGGAACGAAAAAAGAGAATGGGTTATTAATCCCATTTATTTTCTAAATAAATGAAACGGCGCGTTGAAGACAGAAAGGGACATGTGTCAACCTGTTAGACATCGACTTTCCACGTGGCAAAGCAGGAATGAAACGAACATTTCTTTATATATATAGATAGATATTTATATATTTTTCCTCACGAATTAGTTGAACTTTATTTCGTGAAAAAAATGACTAAAGAACTTGAAAGAAAAATTTGGAATGACATGAATCTACAAAAAAAAAGTGGTTAGTTAGTGTTTAGATATAAAACTCTAAAAATATTTGCCATTCATTCGGACATTACAACGCAAAGTCTCTGCAGACTGCATCCAAAAAGAAACGTCCTCCTGTCTGTTATTATAAAGGATTTGGGTCAAAAGGAAAATGAAGACATGGGCTTTTAAGCAAACAGAAGATTGGTGAATTGGGCCAACAAAAGAAGAATCAAAGCCCACAGAAAACAGAACTTAAGAGTTTATTTTAGGGCTGTTCAATATGGTAAAACCGAACCGAACCGAACCGAAATAGTCAATATGGTTTGGTTTTGGTATATACCATATAAACCGAATGAATATAATTTTATAAAAACCGTAGGATTTGGATATGATTTGGTATATAACCGATTAAACCGAATAAACCGAACAAAACCGACTAAAAGTAGAAACATGTAAATATGTATCTATTTTATAACAATACATGAATATCTATTTGTTATATAAGTTAAATTTTTGTTAATAACTATTACCATAATGTTATAGTAATAAAGAACAATTTGTAAAACAATTGAACTGCATGACTTTAATGAACACTAAATATGGAAGAGTGGAAAAACTTTTCTTTCATGTTTCTGTTTTGTTTCATATTTTTATTTTCAAAATTTCAGACTCTGATTTTAATTATAGATTTGATTATTTTATTTGATGGTAGAAGAATTTTTACCTTTTTGTTCATTTATTTGAACATATAATATATTTTTAATAAATGACTGTGTTGACAATACGACTCTAAAATTCATTTTATATGATCTCAAACTAAATAATTATGTTTTTTGGTATAAAACCGAATAAACCGAAAACCGACGGTATATAAACCGAACCGAACCGAAGTAAATATGGATTTAAAATGGTAGTTATATTTTACTAACCGAAATACCGAAAACCGAAAAAAACCGAAACTAAACCGAACCGATATCCGGATTGAACACCCCTAGTTTATTTTTTGCATATTACCAGAATTTAAGGGTGGCTGATCATATGATGCAACCATCTATTCTAAAAATTCATACAAACCTCTTTTAAGGAATGGCTGATCATATCTGGCGTTTCATTTGGTGCAAATTGCTAACTATGTGGGTAACAAGAGGAATTTATATAGCATAGTAACAAGGGATTTTTCTATTTGTATTTTTCTAAAATAAGGGGTTATCTTTTCGTATTTTCCTAGTTAAAGTACTAAATGAGATTATAAAAAGTAGCTACCCTTTGTAAAACAACACTTTCTTTCCCTTGTTTTATTCGATTGTTAATGTTTTTGATTTACAGTAATTCTCTTGGGAAAACCACAGCTAATCATTGTCTGTGAAATTAATCATATGGCTCCCAATTTCACAAGAATCTTCGTTTTAATAAGACATTGATAACCGTTGCTGTGAATGTGATCAACAAAAAAGCTGGAAGAAGACAAAGCATGAGGAAACAGGATAAAGACAAAGCATGATTCACACAAAACATACTCTCTTCACTTTCAGGCTCTCTTTTTTATGTTATTAATCATTCCCTTCTACATTAACTGGTCCCGTTTCTGTCTCTCACAGATAATATGTTCTTAAAAGGTTACTCTCCGTGAGGTTTCACAATATAAGTAGTTTAGACTAAAATCACTAATATTAAGAAAGTTGGTATTTTAAGAAAAATAATATTTAATTAATTAGTTCAACCATTTATAAAAAAAATTGATATTATTTGATTGGTTGTACTATATTCAATAAATATAAAAATTATCTAGATATTTGGAAACTACTTACATTTTGAAACAAAAAATATTTCCTTAAACTACTTACAATACGAAAGAGTGAATATTTAATAATGTATACACAAATCGAAATATCGGGTTTTGAAAAAGTTCTTTAAGAATCTTTGAATTTGTTGGGAAACCAGTCTTAGAATTTAGTGAAAACAACAAGTCATCTAAATTTCTCTTTAACTAAATCCTCTTTATTGAAAACTGAATCTATTATAGTTCTTGAAATGAAAAGAAACATAGATTTCTATTTTAAATTCCGTTCTATTACTGTTTTTTGTTTTGTTTTAGGGAGACAATGCTTTTGATTGTTCATTAAACTTGTATTTAAATGCAAGATTGATAATTAGTTCGTCTAGAAACCCAAACTTTTTTGCAGTCCAACGATCATTACAAGACGGCATCAAGCTCACTTTAACTTTTCGGCAATTTTCATAAAATAGAAATGGAAATCATTTTCTTTGTATTTTCCTAAACCTTATATAATAAACATTACAATATGATTACCATAGGGACACACTAGGATTGACTAAAAACAAAGAACATAAAATTTAATTTATCCTACTTGTGCTAACTCAAAAGAATGAAAATTTTAAAAATGAACTTCTGTCTACTTGGCAGTTTCTGATTGAGTTAGTTGATTGCCTGCATAAAACAAAACACAAGTTGTGTAAAAAAGTGTTCACATTACATTATTACCAAAAATAAAACACTAATTAAATTCAAAGCAATGGTAAAATTTAATGGGTACCAACTGAAACTGTTACCTTATAATTTAGCTGTAAATTTTCAAATCCACCAGAGTTAGCAAAAACCATCAAAACTATGAACCGGATAGACCACAGAACCGCCGGTACGTGAAAATTAGTTAACCGAGGCAAAAATTACGAAACACTTTCTACACCTACAAACTGGACATTACACAAACCGGAAACCAATGAGTTAAAACTCAAACCGGAAACTGTAAATGTAAAATATATTTTTTTTGACAAACCTGTTCCCATTGAGTTAAAGAGGCAATGCAATGTCTCCATCACTCTCAAAGATCCAAAAACACTTTTGTTCACCTGACAAAAGCCAATTCAATTCTACCATGAGTGAAAGAAAAAACTTTCATAATGGTTCTGTAATCCTACTTTAATCCGGTTCAAGAAATTTTAAATCTTTTAATGTCATAAAGACAAAAGACTTGATAGTACGAGCTTTCAATGTTTTTTGGTTCTCCTTATCCTAACCAATAGGTTGATCTTAAATGCTCAGACAAGGCAGTGGCTCATTCCTTGGTTGAGATTACACACACCTATGCACATAAATGCAGATAATCATAGACTGGTCTCAACTCTATTTTGCATCTCAGGACCACACATACTTGTGGACTTCTTTAGTTCTGAACAGCTCATGTCACTGACACAAATGCCATTTTCATATATTTATGTCCCATTTTTGCTAGTTTGTTGAGTTGTAATTAATCTAACATGTTCTCAACTATTAAAATTAGATGCAAAAGAAAGACAAGAAAAGTTACCGTGAAGTGTGGAGAAAAGAAAAATCTTGTGTGTTTCTTCTAGAAGAAGCTGAGCTCGGTGTATCCACGGGAATAAGGAAAGAGCTCTTCAGCTTGGACACGTGAAGCGGAGCAACTCATTGTTCTCTTTAACCTATTATGAGCTGACTCAACCTCTGCACAGAAAATGCCATAGACCGGTCTATGATCCGAGAACCTTGACTCTCCTCTTACATATGATAACTGATGCAATCCTTCACCGTACCACAGTATCCTATCACACCTTTTTAAAAGAAAACAAACGTTAGATCATAAGAAATTCATATACAAGAAGTTATATTAGGTGGAAACTTACCAAGCAGGAGTGCGACGTTTCTCCTTGGGATGCAAGTCATCTCCAGAGTATCTATCTGAGTTCCTTGAGTACTTGTACGTTGGTGGGAAATAGATCTTTCCTTCGTTCCATCCTTTGAACACATGGCCTCGTTTCTGCTCTATCCTTAACTGCAAGTTAAACATGTTTTGGATTAATAACTTCCTCAGACCATTAGGATCAAAGTATGTTTTACGAAACTTACCTGGTCGTTTTCTAGCAAAGCTCTCCAGTTCTGCATCTCAACTAATGCTTTAGCAGATCGATAAGACAGTGCTATCCGGTAATTCAAATCACCAAGCCATATTACACGACTGGTTCAAAAAAGATATGATCAAGAAATGTTAACAAAAAATCAAGAAACTGTTTCTTGAAGTAAGAGATGTTATCAAATCTTACTCATGCTGAAGGATATTCTCAGGGGACTTCTCATCCTCTAAGCTCTTGACACGTGGAAACCTTGTTTTCTTAAGTATCTCCATGACATCAGAGTTTCTCTTCAGCTCATCACCTTCTTTTTGTCCTGAAGTCAAGTGAGTACAAACAAAGCAAAAGCTTGTTTGATGCAGCAACATGCTTATTGAGATCGATCCCTAAAACAAATAAACAAAGACATAAGCTCACTCACAAAACAGAACACTGTGTAATGAAAAGAACAATGTCTAACCTTATTCCCTAGATAGCCCATTAGTCCTCTGCCAACACAAGACACCTTCATGTTCTTCACATGTTCCCTTAACTCACTCTTCACCCAAATGGTTAAGAAGACACCAACCATCTGTTTGCTAGCAACTAAACAATACTGCGAAGTATTCCACGGCATCCTATACCCGTTCTCGTTTGCTGTAGAGCCTGGCGAGTACAAGACAGTGCTTGGAGAGTCACCAGTAACATTATCATCATCAGAAGACCTTGAGAAGTCACTCGGCCGTGAGTAATCACTCGGTCTAGAGTAGTAATCACTTGGTCTATTAGAGTAATCACTCGGTCTTGAATAATCACTAGGTCTTCTTGAGTAATCACTAGGCCTTCTTGAGTAATCACTAGGCCTGTGACTGCTGCTGCTGCTGCTGCTACCGCGGAAACTCGGGTCGAAATCACTCGGCCTGTGGCTGAAGAAGACACGGTCACAGACGCTGAAACGGCGGTCAAGACCTGGCTGAGAGACTGAAGGATCGTTCCATGTACTGCTTGGGGTTTGGAAAGAGCGTCTGTGGAAGAAGGTGGAGTTCTTCTGCCTTGTGGAGCCGGAGAAGTCAGCGTCAAGCTCTGCCATAGGGACAGGGACAGGGGAGGGCGTGTGGTAACCGCTGGCTCCGCTGGTGCCTGGTCGGTTGTTGAGTGTTTTGCGGATAAGAGAGAGCCATTTCTGAGCAGGTCCATTGTCTTCGGCTCCAAGGACGTTGCCAGCATTAAGAGGAACAATCTCTTGGAATCCGAGGACATATATATCTGCAGGAGCTGAAGAGTGAAGCCACTCATCAAGGTTTAAGTCAGGAGGAGGAGAGCGTCCAGCTACGTTCCAGGTAGCAGTAAAGATGCTGCTCAAAGTGATCAACAACAAAGATTTTAAGTATCAATGGATCATAGTGTTATGAGTCATGACATGTGTATGTATATGTACCTGTAGTTTTGGACATCAACAATCCTAGGATTCTCATAATTCATTCTCCTTTGCCGAGCTTGCTGCTCCCAGTTCTTACTGAGCTTCTCTGTAAAAATCAGGAAACCATCAGTAAAAAATTTCTTTTACTTTGATGAAATCTTAATGTGGACTATATGTATGTTCTTACCAGTTTTGGTCTTCGTGATTATGCTGGGAGCTTTCTCTGCTGAGAAGCTACTTCTGTGCTCTACTTCAACTCCTTTATTCAATATCAGAAAACAAATGAGATTAAGATTATCTCAGAAGGGACCAGAAAAATTAGAACATAACTCTCAAGAAAAAAAAAACAAGAACAAACAAACAAAATTGGTTCAAGGAAAGAAAGAAAGAAAGACAAAGAGTTTACCAGCAGAAGGGGCAGGAACATCTGCTTGAAACTCCTCTGTTTTGCTTTTTATATTAAACCATTTCCTGACCATCCTCATTGACCAGGCCAGCTTCATTTCACAAAATCCAAAAGCAGAAGGAAGGAATTTTTATGAATATTCATTCTTGCAATTCCATCAAGAATGGCAAAAACATAATAAAAGCAAGTCACAGATGCAAAGAAGACACAGAGGAAGAGAGTAGAAACCTTATTTGTCTTGGATTTGTCTTCTCTCATTGTTACTCCTTCTTTTGCTTCTTTCACCAGTGTGTGTGTGTGTGTGTGTGTGTGGTTCTACTTCAACAGAAACTCAACCCATCCATAATCAAAGCTAAAAATGTGGAAATGTTTCCCTAAAAGTTTGACTTCTGTATGAATCACTGCCAAAATTTGACTGGAGCTGTGGTTTTTTTTCTCCCTATGGACCAGACAGAAACTTCAACAAGAGTAAGCTAGGAAAATAGAACCTAAGAGATGGGTTTATATTCTTAGACTCTCTTTTTTATCTCACAGGGACAAAGCAATGAACAAAATGGTGGGCTTTTGCTTTTTTTTTTTGGTTCTTGAGAGGAGGGGAGAGAGAGAGGGTACTTTAAAATAAGAGTAAAGTGTTGAAGAGACATCAATTCTTGAAGAAGACAGAGGCAAGACAATGAGGAGAGCAGATTTTAGAGGGAGAAAGTAAAAGTGAATTTCTTACATAGAGAGAGAAAGAGAGAAAGAGAGAAAGAGAGAAAGAGAGAAAGAGAGAAAGAGAGTCAGTCAAGCTTCTTTTGTTTTGCTTCTGTGAGAGAGCTTCTTATTAGTCCTCATTGAAACGGCAAAGTAAAAGCAGCAGCGGATTTTGAAGAAAATAAAGTGCAGAGAGAGAGAGAGAGAGACTGGTTTATTCTTTCTTCTAACTTTTATTTCTAATAATCATTAGGTATTATTTAATGTGTATATTTTATTTTTTTCACAACTTTATAATCAGCTAATTTAATAAAGACGTCTGGGAGATAACCATTGATTAGATTTGCCAAAACGAAAATTTAATATTTGCAACGTCTTTCTAATTCAAAATCTGCATTAATTATAATTTTATTGTTTGTTGGAAATTTGCCAATAACATTTTATATATACTCTTACGACAATTTTATTTCCACCTCACTTTATCTCTTATACTATTTAACCTTAACCAAAAACTACGTAAAATTCCTAGAAAACTCATTTTAAGATGTAGGATTCGAGCCATCTCAATGAATATAAAATATTTGTTTAATTCTTTATACATAATCTAAAAGAAGAATAGAAGCAAAAGATGGTTAAAATACTGAGTTTAAATTTAACTGAAAAAGGTAAAAAACTGTGGAATGACATAATCATTTATGTATTTGTAACTAATCTTGTAGAATTATATTAGAATACATGAATGTAAATCATGATAATGGAATTCTATGATTGATATAAACATGCCGGGTGCTTTTGTCAACTCTAGTAAAAACATTTATCATCACATCTTGTATACGATGAACAGAAAAAGTTGAGACGTCTTTTATCATAATCTTTTACCTAATAAGATGTGTTAAGTGCTTGCCCTAAAAAGAGTATCTACCAAGTGTCAGATAATAAAATATAACTGCTTAGAGATCAAATTAATTTAAAATAGTAACATTTGAAGCTTTACAAATTAAGTGAGATACTATTGTTGGTGTTATTAATATTTTCAGAATGAGCCAAAAGCAACAGAAACTAGAGAGTATTTTACAATCTTCCAGAGAGGTGCATGCGAAAATTGTGTATTGATGTTGACTGATAAAGCACGAAGAAACGCATATAAAACTATAGGATATAATTAATTTAATAAAACTTGCTAATAACTCCATAGGTGGACTAAACGATAAACATAGACAACAGAGACTTCAAACCTCCTTGAACTTAATGTAGGATGCAACTATATATTAAAACAATATTGTAATATTTTTGAAATTTTCTCAAAATCAATATGTTAATCCTTACAAAAATATTGAGTTTTTCGGTAAATGTTCTATATACTGAAGCATATGATCTTTAGTGTTGTTTTAAAAAATTTAAACACATTTTACATTTGTATTAATGTATATTAAACTCTCTTTCATGATACATAAGCATCATTTTAATTTTTATCAATTAATTTAGTAATACTTCATAATACTTCATAAATTGGTGGAGTAACCACTATAAAATCGTTATTCTCTGAAGAAACGGAGACAACAAAGGTTTCAAACCTCTTTAAACTTCAACATATGTTAGTGTAGGATGCAACTATGCATTAAACAAAAATTGTCATATTTTTTAATTTTTCTCAAAATCTATGTGTTAACCCTTACGAAAATATTGAGTTTTTCAGTAAATGCTCTATATACTAGAACCTATGATCTTTAGTGTTGTTTTAAAATTTCTAAATACGTTCTACATTTGTATTAATGTATATTAAACTCTCTTTCATGGTACATATGCATCGAGGAGACAACAAAGGTTTCAAACATCTTTGACCTTCATCATATGTTAGTGCATGATGAAAATATGCATTAAAACAGTATTGTTATATTTTTAAATTTTTCTCAAAATCTATGTGTTAACCCTACGAAAATATTGAGTTTTTCGGTAAATGCGCTATATACTGAAGCCTATGATCTTTATTATTGTTTTAAAATTTATAAACACATTCTACATTTGTATTAATGTATATTAAACTCTCTTTAATGGTACATGGACACCGTTTTAATTTTTTATCAGTTAATTTAGTAAAACATCATAATACTCCCTAAATTGGTGGACTAACCACTATAAAATCGCTATTCTCTAGAGAAACAGAGACAACAAAGGTTTCAAACCTATTTGACCTTAATCATATCTTAGTGTACGATGCAACTATTCATTAGAACAATATTGTTATATTTTTAAAAATTTTCTCAAAATCTATGTGTTAACCTACGAAAATATTGAGTTTTTCGGTAAATGTTTTATATACTGAAGTCTATGATCTTTAGTGTTGTTTTAAAATTTTAAACACATTATACATATGTATTAATGTATATTAAACTCTCTTTCCTCGTACATGGGCATCATTTTAATTTTTTATCAATTAATTTAGTAAAACTTCATGATACTTTCTAAATTGGTGGATTAACCACTATAATATCGCTATTCTCCAAATAAACGGAGGCAACAAAAGTTAAAAACCTCTTTGACTTTCATCATATGTTAGTTCAAGATGCAACTATGCATTAAAACAGTATTGTCATATTTTTGAATTTTTTCTCAAAATCTATATGTTAAATGCTCTAAATACTGAAGCATATGATCTTTAGTGTTGTTTTACAAAATTTAAACATATTCTACATTTGTATTAATTTATATTAAACTCTCTTTCATGATACATGTGCATTGTTTTAAATTTTTATCAATTAATTTAGTAAAACTTCGTAATACTCTATAAATTGATGGACTAACCAGTATAAAATGTATATTCTCTAGAGAAACAGAGGCAACAAAGGTTTCAAACCTTTTTGACCTTCAACATATGTTAGTGCAGGATGCAACTATGCATTAAAACAGTATTGTCATAATTTTGAATTTTTCTCAAAATCAATGTGTTTACGAAAATTTTGAGTTTTTCGGTAAATGTTCTATATGCTGAAGCCTATGATATTTAGTGTTGTTTAAAAAAATTTAAACATATTCTACATTTGTATTAATGTATATTAAACTCTCTTTCATAGTACATGGGTATCGTTTTATTTTTTATCAATTAATTTAGTATAGCTTCATAAAACTCCCTAAATTGGTGGACTAACCACTATAAAATGGTTATTCTCTAGAGAAACATAGACAACAAAGGTTTCAAACCTCTTTGACTTTCATCATATGTTAGTATATGATGCAACTATGCATTAAAACAATATTGTCATAATTTTGAATATTTTTCAAAATCTATGTGTTAACTAACCCTACAAAAATATTGAGTTTTTTCGGTAAATGCTCTATATACAGAAGCCTATGATCTTTAGTGTTGTTTTAAAAATTTTAAACACATTCTACATTTTTATTAATGTATATTAAACTCTCTTTCATGGTACATGGGCATCGTTTTAATTTTTGATCAATTAATTTAGTAAAACTTTATAATACTCCCTAAATTGGTGGATAAAATCGTTATTCTCTAGAGAAACGGAGACAACAAAGGTTCCAAACCTCTTTGAACTTCATCATATGTTAGTGCAAGATAAAACTATGCATTAAAACAACATTGTCATATTTTTGAATTTTTCTCAAAATCTATGTGTTAACACCTACGAAAATATTGAGTTTTTCGGTAAATGCTCTAAATTCTGAAGCCTATGATCTTTAGTGTTGTTTTAAAATTTCTAAACACATTATACATTTGTATTAATGTATATTGAACTCTATTTCATGGTACATGTGCATCGTTTTAATTTTTATCAATTAATTTAGTAAAACTTCATAATATTCCCTAAATTGTTGGACTAACTAGTACAAAATGTCTATTCTCTAGAGAAACGGAGACAACAAAAGTTTCAAACATCTTTGAATTTCATCATATGTTAGTGCATGATGCAACTATGCATTAAAACAATATTGTCATATTTTTGAATTTTTCTCAAAATCAATGTGTTAACCCTACGAAAATTTTGAGTTTTTCGGTAAATGCTCTATATACTGAAGCCTATGATATTTAGTGTTTTTTTAAAAAAATTTAAACACATTCTACATTTGTATTAATATATATATTAAACTCTCTTTCATGGTACATGAACATCGTTTTAATTTTTTATCAATTAATTTAGTAAAATTTCATAATACTCCCTAAATTGGTGGACTAACAAAAGTTCCAAACCTCTTTGACCTTCATCATATGTTAGTGCAGGATGAAATTATGCATTAAAACAATATTGTCATATTTTTTTTAATTTTTCACAAAATCTATGTGTTAACACCCTTACGAAAATATTGAATTTTTCGGTAAATGCTCTATTTACTAAATCTTTTCTATGGGTCTCTTCTCTCTTTAACCACATTTATCTTTCTTTATGTTTTAGTTATTTCCGTTTATCAGTCTGTCGTCGAGGTTCTCTCTGGCTATAACCGACTTTTTCCATTAGGCCTTTAATTTAATATAAGTATTTAGTGTTCAAAAGAAACCTATAGGATAAAATTTACCCTCAAACTAATGCGCGCAGATATTATTAAATGTCTAAATTTAAACATGCAAAGCTACATGAAGCCACGACCACCTAACCTAAATGAAATGGATTTGTCTTTTAAAATATATATCTCTGATGCTCTTTTAGCTATGAATACAATTTATATATCCTACCATCAATTGAAATATAGAAAATACTATGCTATTAATACTTATCTAAATAATAACATAACTCATATCAACTCATATTTGCAACACTACTAAGTACATGAATAGTATTTATACAATTATACTTGTAATAAGGCACCAAATTATTTAGAAGTAAAGTATCACATTTTCTCTTCCAAAATTTTGGTATCTCAAGAAAGTAGAAAAGTAAACAAATAATGCTATTAAAGACTGAAAAGACAGAAGTAGAGGGGAAAAAAATCAAAAAGAGAGCTATCTGTCTTGGTCTATTGTTATGGTTGCCATATCATCTTTCCTTTTCAATCTGTTTAATATCTCTATTTTTGTTTTTACTTTTTTCGAAATTTATCTTTACTGAAATTTACAATTTCTGAATTTCCTTAAATTGGACGGTTCTTTGATTTTAGATTTATTATTTTCTTGTAGCACAAATGCTGGACAAAAGATACTGTATTGAAGCAGCCCACTCGCCATTGATACGAGGAGTTCTCTTTTTTTCTCGAGACTACCATTTTTCTTACATGAACAGTTAATATACAAAGCTAAAGAAGTCTTGCCAATCCGTATATAAAAATATTTTTCTACCCACTTTTATTTATTTTATTAAAACACTAAATCGCTGAGTATTGAAAAATAAACATACAGCTTAGAATATCCAAAGTCTCTAACAAGTTATAGAAAGTCCGTTAGTATCTGTCAAATGACTCTAGATAAATCGGTAAAACATTACAAGTTCTTCAAAAGATCATGGTGAGAACATTCGCACAGTGCACAGTGAATGTATCTAGAGATATTAACTACATTGAGATGATATGATCCAATCTTGTATAATCCCTCAAACCTTGTTATTATATGTATACAAAGTTATATACCTAACTTAACTATACAAAATACAGAAAATAATTAAGAAATTGATAATGGCTTAGACGGCGGAGAATTCCATGTTGGGACAGCCAAATGTCTCGTATCATTAAAAATATCCGCTTAACTTAATACATTAACGATAATGTGTATTTTAAATTAATTTAAATAAAAGCAGCATAAGTTTTTATCAAATAAAATGATCCACAATAGTATAAAATATGGAATTTAGCTCCACCATACATTAAACACTCATGGATGCTAATCATGATCAGCAGCATATACACCATTAATTCGTTACGCTAAATTGCTTTGTCCCATCAAGATACATCCATATTTGTTTACAGACAATAGGAAACGCAATATCGAACATATATATAGATATCTTTGATCAGACGACCTACACATGGTTAATCATTCATATAACTTGATGATTATATTGAAGATATGATTTAACCATTTTCGACATCGTTTGATACTTGGAGTATTATAAAACGCGTTTTGAAACACCAAATGGTCCATGTTATCCAGTCAATATTCTTTATGGATTCTTATTTAATCAACACATCCGATATATATTGACAAGCACGATCATTTGCGTCTACATGGGCAAAGAAACGACAGTAAATAGAGAAACAAACCATATATATAGAGATATATATATATATATATATATATATATATATATATATATATATATATATATATATATATATATATATATATATATATATATATATATATATATATATATATATATATATATATATATATATATATATATGCTTTTATTTGTGTCTTAATTTATTTGAGATTATATGTGCAAACAGACGCATTTTATAATACATTTCTTACCATTGAACTTCTCTTTATATACATCTTTGTGTAACCTATCTATTATATGAGCGGACTTTGATTTTATTGGTATCTAATCAGCAGGAATATTATTATTAATCTGTCCCACGAACTCGTAGATGACTTACACTTTCGCACTGATGGACACAAGGCAATGCATTTTCCCAATTTTACACAATTTAATACAGTTTACACACACACACACACATATATGATTATGAAAGTTTATTACAAGGTGAAATGTTCCGAAAGAAGAGATAATCGAGGGCATGCAAGTATGCAACACATGATAATAAAGTCGGTGTACATTGTTTTTCATTTAATGTTAAGAAAATTTCAACACCCGGAGGTTCGGATTGTGTTATCAGTAAATCGAAATGAAACTTCTTTCAACTTTTTATATTCTACGTGCCAGTTTCTTTAACGGGGGAAAGAACAAGGGACATGAAACCAACGGCCTTGCCCTAGTGGTACTTCAAGGGAAAACTCTCAATACGGTACCCGCAGTTCAAGTTCTGCTGACCACCCGGGCTAGGGTTAAATCTCAAGAATACGTGGAGTGCCGTGGGCCTCGCGGGAATAGTCGGTTGACCACGGTCGCCGGAAACCCGCGGTTAACTTAAAAAAAAAAAAAAAAAAAAAAAAAAAAAAAAAAAACAAAAACAAGGGACATGACCAACTGGTGTCAAATGGATGCGCATTTAAAATGAAGTCTATATTTTCCATATCCAAAATAAAAGGGATATTCTCTAACTTGTACAATGATTTCTTACACTGTTGAGCACAATCTTTTATTTAACCTTTTAGTTTCGTTTTACTTATAATTATAAACCATAGACTTCTAAAAAATTATTTTCCATGTACCAGTATTATGTAATTTTAAGTGAAAAACCTACTCTTCTTTATATAGAAAACATCCTAGAGATATATCATGTGTCATATCACTTTAATCTCTTCACTTTAATCTAGTATAAAATCATTATGCCAAAGACACTATATAAACCCATAGTTTAGGATAGTCATGAAACGAGACAACCGTTGAAAAATGGAGTACTAGGCTTTTGATCCATACTCAATGGTTAACGAAATGGAAGGGGACAAAAGTAGATTGCATGGTTTCACATAGTAATTACATCTTATCACCAAAGCTTTACTTTCATTAAAATAAAACACAAGGAAGATTTTGCTTTTACTTTCTCTTTTAAGTACAAATCTCATCTCTTAAATTGCAATATATACGAGGCAGTCAGAGCAAAGATTCACCTATATAAAACAATATTGCATGTATATATTAAAGAATAAATAGTATATGCACCAGGTTTTTCTTTTGCTTTTATTGTGGGGAGGTCCACGTTTTCTTTATGTTTGCTTGTAGGCTATGTAATGCCCGTTTGTATGTAGACTCGGGCCACATAGCATTTTCAGGAAGAAAATCAATAAAGCTTAGAAATTCAAAGATGGATGTATAAATTATTTCGGATCATGTTTGGTAATTGTTCCTCGTATTTTCAATAATTATAAAAGTAACCTAAGTTTCTAAAACAAGCAAAGCTCAGATATGCAACCTTGTTTTTTTTTGGTAAACATATGCAACCTTGTTGAAAGGTTATCATGTAGTTTCGTTGTTTGATAAATGGGCACAAACCCTTTGGTTGGTAAAGAGTGTTATTTTTCGACGTAAAAACCATTTTTTTCCTTCTATAAGCAGGTCCGATTCACTCCGGTCGGTTTCGAGTTTATAAACCCTCTGACTGAACCTTTTGCCGGTCCGGTTCGATCAAAGTTTGAATGAGTGTTATTGGAATTCAAGATTGGAGGAGCTTATATAAGCACATGCAACTTTTTCTGTTTTCAAGCTCAAAGAAACAGTGTGTTTGCTACTATTGGGCTTTTTTTGCCAGTGTAGCTTTAGTTTATATACTCTCTTTCAACTAAAGTATTACACACAACAAAAGAAAATACATGTCCCATAAAAACTTAGGCCCAAGATGTATTATTTGACATGTGTTTAACAAAAATGAGAAGTAATACATGTAAGAAAAAAGATAACAAAAAAACCAAGGCCCAATATTATATGCATTCAATCTTGTAGCCTAAGATTGCGGAGGAAAAGGAAGGAATATATGTTTTCTATAGTCCTTTTTATATTTAGGTCTGATTTTGTTATGATGTTTGTGGAAGATTTGATGAAAATGTAGACATGTTGGTTTTTAAGAATCATTAATTAAGAAACTATCATTGGAGCACAAAATTTAGGTGTTTTTTAACTATATTTTATTATTTAAATAGTCATTAAGAGATCCTAATGGGGTTCTTTGGTTAACAACACAACCTGAAGTACCTACCTGTGTCCAGATCTTGCAGGCAAATTGGTCAACGCTCTTCTTCTATGCAACTATACATACATACTTCAGTTTATTTATGGTATAACATCACTTGTTAGTTAACGCGGGAAACATATATGCTTCACATTCCGACTATATGACGTGGCAACTGACTATTGGTGGTGCTGACGATGGCTCAACTTGTTCGTTTGCGTCGGTAGCGACTCTCGGACCTTATTTTCCCCTGTAATCCTCTAATCTTACACTAATCCCAAATTAAATAAATTAATTGAAAAGTAACCTTTTTACATATCTTTGAAAAGACTTGAGAAAAATAATTTCGGGGCGAAGTAAAAATGGGATTCGTAGTCGGCCTTGTAATCGGACTCGCCGTGGGAATCAGCATCATCATCGGCTTCGTCAAGGCCGAGAATTATCGATCCAAGCTTCGCTCTGAGCTTGTGAGCCTCCCCCCACACACACACTCTCACGATTCGGGTTTTCCAGATTCGTTTTCAGCTCGATTTGTCTCTCTTCTTTTTCTCAGGCGAACACGGTGGCTGCTTTCGCGAGGATGACGGTGGAGGATTCCAGGAAGCTCCTGCCTGCTGAGTTTTATCCTTCCTGGGTCGTCTTCTCCGAGCGTCAGAAGTTAAGTTTGCTTACAAAGATTAGGATTTGGTTATAACTCTCTGTATATTGATTCCTCAGTTGAATTGGCGTTTTTGTTTACTTTCAGTTGACTTGGCTGAACCATCACTTGACAAAGATCTGGCCTTATGTTGATGAGGTATGTTAGAGTCCATTTGTTTTTTTTTTTTTTTTTTTTTTTTTTTTTTTTTAATTCATTGGAGTTTAGGCAGCTTCGGAGCTTATAAGGGCGTCAGTGGAGCCTGTTCTCGAGCAATATAGACCTGCCGTTGTCGCCTCCTTGACATTTTCTAAGCTTACTCTCGGTACCGTGGCGCCTCAGTTTACAGGTTTGCTTTTTGTTTAAATGTAATTTTGTGTTGTGAGGTAGCTAGAACTTGTGCGATTGAATCATGTTGAAATCTCTTTGCTTGTGAGTTTTTTTTTGGTTTTGTTTGAGATAGTTTCTGTTTACAACGCGTCTCCACTTTGTAACTGAAATCACGTCAAAGGAGAGGTTTATATGCAAGTCAATAAAAGAATGAGAATTGGTTTAAAATTAAACTAGAAAACTAATTTTCAATGCTGCGGTATTCTTCTTTACATTTCTGTGGATAGTGTGTTTCAGTTTTGCAAAAAGAGGATTTATAATCTCACACTAGTATATTGCTGCTGCTTTGGAATTTATGAGTCTGCTTGTGTTCCTTGGTGTTTCTGTAGGTGTTTCCATTGTCGAAGGTGATGAAAATGGGATGACCATGGAACTTGATATGAATTGGGATGGAAATCCAAATTTAGTACTTGGCATCAAGACCTTAGTTGGTGTCTCTCTTCCAGTTCAGGTACATGACATGTAACCTCATCCCTACCTTCAATTGCTTATTTTTATTTACTGCGAGATTGATGCTTGACGTTTGATTTGACACTACAATCTCCCGGATATCTAATTGATATGCAAATAAAGAACTTAGGCAAAGATAGGTGGTGATAATTTATTTTTTGTCACAGTAAATAGTTTATGCGGAAGGAAATAGACTTTATAATGCTTGTTACTTTTTCTGTCTTGCAGAAAGTGTGAAGGCAATTCTGATATTTTATGTGTAGCTTTTCTAGTTTGATCAATTATAAGCTGACGACAACTGATTTCTTATTGTCTGTTTTCTAGGTGAAAAACATTGGATTCACTGGCGTTTTCAGGCTGATTTTTAGGCCACTGGTTGATGAGTTTCCTTGCTTTGGAGCTGTCAGTGTTTCTCTTAGAGAAAAGGTTGGTGTCCTCTGAAACTTTTGAAGCTGTTATTTTCATAATTGTTTTTTTCTTTACTTTTGTTTAAAGTTGTTACATCCTTCTGCATGCATAACTGAGCAAGCACGTGTGTGTGCTTGATTGGTTTTGATATAAGAGACGGCGAGGACACAAAAGTCTCAGTTGTTTAGCTTAAGACATTTAATTCTGCGTTGTAGAAAAAATTGGACTTCACGCTTAAGGTTGTTGGAGGCGACATTTCAGCAATTCCTGGACTTTCTGATGCTATTGAGGTTTGGCCTACTGTTTCTATTCCTGGTGTTGTCCACCTTTTATCATAACAGTATATTAGCATTCATTGTTACTAGTGTCAGGACAGTTACTCTAATAACACATGAAACCTTGTTTGTATGGTACTTTTTTGTTGTAAAATTATAGTCTATGTTTCTAGTTTTCTTTCCTTTTCCATCTCATTTTCTCACCCAGCGTTCCACATGACGCAATGCTGTGCTCTTTTTACGTCCTGGGGCATACGACGCTTACCATTAAGATGATATGTAACAGGAAACAATACGAGATGCCGTGGAAGATTCAATCACATGGCCTGTTCGGAAGGTCATCCCAATTTTGCCTGGTGATTATAGGTACACCTCAGATTAAAACATGAAGTTGAACCATTGACTTAATTGTTTATTGTTCTTATGGAATGTTTAACCGCTTACTTAGCACTATGGAAATGTCACTGCAAAAATGAAGATTCTTGTCTTTCTAGTTTTGGATTTATATTTAAGCTATTTTGGTGTTTCTTTACCCAGTGATCTGGAGCTAAAGCCTGTTGGCATGTTGGAGGTGAAGCTTGTGCAAGCGAAGAACTTGACCAACAAAGATCTAGTGGGAAAATCTGACCCCTTTGCTAAAATGTTCATACGCCCTTTGCGTGAAAAGACTCAAAGAAGCAAGACAATTGTAAGTAGTAGTCCATTTGATTATTTATTTATTTAGTTGTGCTAAACCTTATCAAGAATGATCTGATTAATATTTATTCCCACCAGAACAACGATCTGAATCCCATCTGGAACGAGCATTTTGAATTCGTTGTCGAAGACGCGTCAACTCAACATTTAGTGGTTAGAATATACGATGACGAGGGTGTACAAGCATCTGAGCTTATCGGTTGTGCACAAATCCGCCTCTGTGAACTTGAACCTGGTAAAGTGAAAGACGTCTGGTTAAAGCTGGTCAAAGATTTAGAGATCCAGAGAGATAACAAGAACCGTGGAGAGGTTAGATAATAAGCTATAAATTTCCTCAGATTAGAGATTTGTCATAACCTGAATACACGTTTATTGTTCTGTAACTTAAGGTTCACCTTGAGCTACTATATGTCCCCTTCGGTGCGGGAAGCAACGGCATTGTAAATCCCTTTGCCTCTTCATCGATGACTTCCTTAGAAAGGGTGCTCAAGAACGATACCACAGACGAAGAGAATGCATCATCGCGTAAAAGAAAAGATGTCATCGTGAGAGGAGTGCTTTCTGTGACGGTGATATCTGCAGAAGAGATACCGATACAAGATATGATGGGGAAAGCTGATCCTTATGTCGTTCTTTCCATGAAGAAGTCAGGTGCTAGGAGTAAAACTCGGGTAAGATCATCTCTCATTCAAGGAGAGTTATTGATGTTTCATCCTCTCTCGTGTCTAACTAACCGTAATTTTCTTGTGTCACCAGGTTGTGAATGACAGCTTAAACCCGGTTTGGAACCAGACTTTTGATTTTGTGGTTGAAGATGGGTTACACGATATGCTTGTTCTTGAAGTTTGGGACCATGACACCTTTGGAAAGGTAAAAAACCGAACCGCCACCCTCTGCTATCTAACGTTCTTTATTCTTCTGCGTTGCCATATAAGTTGTGGATTCTTACTTTATGGTGCAGGACTACATTGGGAGATGCATCTTGACGCTGACAAGGGTTATAATGGAAGAGGAATACAAGGACTGGTTTCCATTAGACGAGTCCAAAGCAGGCAAGATTCAGTTGCATCTCAAGTGGATGGCTCAGTCAATTTATCGTGATTCCTAAGTCTCCGTCTAAAAGTTCACATAAGAGAGAGAGAATACATAAGAGAAAGGATCGAGCTTTGCTTTTGTTAATTATAGCTCTTGATCCTGTGGTATTAAGTTGTAAAAGTCACCAGAAATAGAGAGTTAGATGCGGTTTTTGCTTTTGTCTTCACGACTCATAAGAATCTTAGTCTTGTTTATATTTAACAACTTGGCGCTGTTCATATCTTTGGCGTTTGTTGTGGTGATTGAACAGAAGGCAAAGAAGAAGCTCATGTGGTTGGCTTGTTTGTTCATATCCATTGCCTTTGTTTCTCTCTCGTTTATCGTTGTGGATAAGGAGGATATGTGGCTGGCGATTTGTGCAATGTGTTACTGTGTGGTCTTGCATAGGAGGAATGTAAGCTGAAAAACATGAGGAAAGACAGAAGCAAATCGAGATCTTTCTCACTCTCTCATATGTGCCTTCAGAGTCAGAGATTCTCAACAAAGAGAAATGCATGCACTCTGATGAGACTAAGTCTTGTCTCAACCGTTAATGGTCTCAAAGCAAATCTAAAGTTTCTGACACAACAAGTATTCTCTAAAGAATCAAAGAATGAATACAAAAAAAAGAAAGAAAGCGATTACTTCACCTGATGCATTTAACTTTGTGATGGCTTTGTTGTTCATCATGTTTAATTGACGTTAAAAATGGACTCAAACTAAACCGAAAAGTTCACAACGTCTCCTCTTTGTAACCTACTTTTCCGTGATAGTAACTGAATTCATGTCAAAAGGGGAGATTTATATGCAATTTTGTTGTGAACAAGAGATGAAATCGTGTTCTGTATTCTTATTATCTCTGAATCAAAGTGTTCCCTTATATAGGGGATACAGAGAGATAGATAAAAGGAAAGTATCCAAATCATAATTCTAGAGTGAAAAGGAAAACCTCCTAAAGATAAACATGAAAGATAAATGGAAACATGATAGACATGGGGCGGCCGACTTTCTCTCCTCTTGGGCCGCCGACACCACAGGGGAATAAGTTTCCTCAAAGTCTATTCCTGGTCTTTGCGAGAATCCTTGTGCTACAAGCCGTGCTTTGTATCTCACTACTTCTCCTTTCTCATTTCTCTTCCTTACAAAGACCCATTTGTATCCCACTGGTTTGACATCTCTAGGTGTCAAGATTATAGGGCCAAAAACGCCTCTCTTTCTTAATGACTCTAACTCCACGTTTATAGCTTGTTTCCATTTGATCCAATCCGATCTTAGCATGCATTCTTGTATGGACGTGGGTTCTAGATCCTCATCTTTATCCATGATCTCAAGTGCTACCTTGTATGCAAATAAATCATCAACGTTGATATCTTTTCTGTTCCATTGTTTTCCAGACATCACATGGTTTATAGAGATCTCTTGATTGTCCGGTTCTGGTGTCCCGTGAAGTCCAGCGTCCCGGACCTCACTTGGAGGAACGACCGGATCATCGGGTGTGGACGGTTCACTCGGCTCAACCGTCATGGTTGGCTCGACCGTTCCATCTATGTCCTGGACGGTTTTCTTAATGCTCTCGGATCCAGCACCTTTCTTGGATTTCCGAGGCTGTTTGTCTTTGGAACCAATTGGTCTGCCACGTTTTAGACGTTGCCTAGACTCTGTAGCCACTTGACATTGTCCATCTTGGACGTCTAATCTTACAGGTGCATTACAAGCCGGGATGTGTGATATTGTCACTCTACTTGGGTCAGCAAATGTATCTGGCAATCTATTAGCTAGCTCTTGAAGATGTATTATCTTCTGGACTTCTAAATCACAATCTTTAGTCCGAGGATCTTGCCAAGATGTCGATGGTCTAAACCATTCTATTTCTTTTGTTATCAACCGGCTGTTATCTCCCCCTAAGGACGGATATGTGGACTCATCAAAGTGTGAGTCTTCGTATCTGGCCTTAAACAAATCACCGGTTGTTGGCTCAAGATACTTTATAATACTTGGGGATTCATATCCTACGTATATTCCCATCCTCCTCTGCGGTCCCATCTTAGTTCTCTGTGGTGGAGTAATTGGAACGTAGACGGCACATCCAAATGTTTTGATGTGGGACACGTCTGGCTCATGACCCGTAAGTAATTGGGATGGTGAATATCTATGCTCACTAGATGGCCTGATGCGAATCAGTTCCGTAGCATGTAAAACCGCATGTCCCCATGCTGATACCGGAAGTTTAGACTTCATAAGTAATGGACGGGCTATCAGCTGGATACGTTTAATGAAAGATTCGGCCAAGCCGTTCTGTGTATGGACATGTGCCACGGGGTGTTCTACTCTTACCCCCATGGACATACAGTATTCATTAAACGCCTGGGACGTGAACTCACCAGCATTATCTAGACGTATAGTCTTGAGTGGAAAGTCTGGAAAATGTGCTCTCAGCCTTATCATCTGAGCAAGCAGCCGTGCAAAGGCTAAGTTCCGAGTGGACAACAGACATACATGCGACCATCTGGTCGATGCATCAATGAGGACCATGAAATATCTAAACGTCCCACAAGGTGGGTGTATCGGTCCACATATGTCCCCTTGGATTCTTTCCAGAAAGTTTAAGGTTTCTTTATTAACCTTGGCTGGTGATGGCCTAGTTATGAGTTTCCCTCGTGCACATGCAGCACATGTGAGATTTCGTGGGATCACTCCTTTAAACGTGTGCCCTAATGAATTCATCATTAGTTTTCGCATCATAACTGTTCCGGGATGGCCAAGCCGGTTATGCCATAAAGTGAATAGCTCTGAGGTATTTGCCTCGACCATACTGATCCGTGCATAGTAAAGACCAGTAGACATTGCGGGCATGGTCTCTAGGATCTTTTTATTGCCTTTGGTGATCAAAGTTATGTTAAGGAATTCTTTGTTTCCTTCTTCCCATGTTTCAAGGTGAAAACCGTTCAACCTTATGTCCTTAAAACTCAATAAGCTTCTTCTAGAGCTTGGGGAATACAAGGCGGTTTTGATCTCTAGGTGAGTGCCTTTGGGCATCATCACATAGGCCTGGCCGTGACCTTCAATCAGGCTGGCCTCACCCGCAATGGTTTGTACCTTTGCACTTTGCAATGTGAGATTCATGAAATACCTTTTGTCTCTAAGGATCGTATGACTTGTGCCACTATCCACCACAAGTATACTCATCTCATCATTCATTTCTATAAGTAAAATTTACTAGACTTTAGAGACTTTGTAAGATCTTTAAAACTTTTATTATAAATGTCATTTCATAAAATAAAAACACCAAATCAAAGACATAAAGCAATAAGACAATGTGATTCGAAAACTAGTCCTTTAGACAGTCAGATGTTTCAAAATCCATTTGGTCATCTTTGTTGTCCCTGTCGGATTCATCATCAGCATCATACCCATATCCTTTGTCATTGTGACCGTTTTCTTGGATCATGTTTGCCTCCGGGTTCTTGTTCTTAATACTCTCTTGATAGAGTTCGCACAAGTGCTTTGGAGTTCTGCAA
>NC_027755.1:1020829-1021464 GCF_000695525.1 Brassica oleracea var. oleracea
AGGTTCGGTTATGCAATTCTAAATTTACCATGGTGCGATCAATCCTAAAAATCAATTCTACATGTACCAGGAAGATTAATGCCACACGGCCATATGAGTTTTAATGCAATCAGATTCGAGGTCAAGGGTTTTCTATATGCTGGCCGATCTTGTTTTTAATCAGTTGTGAATGCAATATCATGTTCGAATTTATGCAAAACGATTTAAGCATTCCTAGGGTTTCAATCTTTAATGTTCTATCAACTTATGTTTAAGGTTTCAAGGCCTTAAGTATTTTCATGTTCAGACAGATCGATTCAAGCAATCTAATCTAAACATTCCTAAACCTCAATTCAAATCAGAAATCAAGCAATCAAGATCAATCTATCATGATCAATCTTAAAGTCGGCTACTTGCTTCTTTTATGGTTTAGGGTTTTTGATTCCTTGATTATGGTTTGTCAATTTCAGATTCAATCAATCAACATACAGCAGGTTCTAATTGGAATCAATTCATGTTTCTAGTTCTAGGGCTTGTCGATTTTAATCTCATAGTTTCTTTTAGGGTTTCATCAAGACATTGTTTCCATAATGATGGAATTAGGGTTCTTACTGTTCTAGGTTCTCAGATTGTGTTTATACCTTAGTTTCGTAGGG
>NC_027755.1:1021826-1035804 GCF_000695525.1 Brassica oleracea var. oleracea
CTCCTAAAGATAAACATGAAAGATAAATGGAAACATGATAGACATGGGGCGGCCGACTCTCTCTCCTCTTGGGCCGCCGACTCTCTCTCTCTCTCTATGGACCTCGGTCTTGGCCTTTGGCTTCTAGCAATCCACATTGTTCATAACAAATTTAGATTTATATCTAGTTTAATAATTTAGATTTAAACAAAAATTAACATTGAAATTAAATTTGTTAGACATATGTCTCCATAATGAGAGGACTCTCATCTAGTTTAATAATAAATAATGAGAAAATATAATAAGATAAATAAAACTATTGACGAAGTGGAACTACAAAATTTGTCAACTATATGAGAAAACAAAAAACCTCGTTGCAATGAAAACAAAGCATCACGTGTGTTATGAGAAAACTTAAGAGACTAGAGACACTCTGGTGAAGGATGGCAGCATCTTTATTTGTCTTTGTGGGATTTGGTCTCAGACTTGCTCTGACTCTGTCAACCTCTGTGTGTTTCAAGATTGAACGGCCAATTTCTGAAGATGTTGGAAGAAGACTTGGAGACTAACATCATCCGTGAAGATGACATCAGAACCTGCATTCATCTCGCTCGGGTTGTTGTATGTTGCTGATGGATTTAGCTTCGCTAACAAAAACCTTGCCTGCCACCATTATTACTAAAACGTATTACTCAAAAGTCAACAAACACTAGAGACATTCACAAAAATAACTACACATTCAGAGATGAAAGAGTTATAAATAACTAACCTGAGATCCATGTTGATCACATACAACTAATCTCGGTACAGGGAAACGTTCACGGATGATCATCTGCGCATCTTCTTGAGGGGCTTCCAAGAGTTGTGCAAATGCCTTAGAGATCAAAAATGAAACATGTAAGCTTTGATTTACCAATGCATCTTCAAGAAAATTCATTGTCAATTGCAACTTGCAAAACCATTTTACCTGATGTTCAGGCTGATTTTGGTAGCCCAAGTTGCGCCACTGCGCTATGGTCATCCCATGGAAAATGACAACACTTATGTAAGAGTCCAGCAACAGGATACGGTCTGCAGCGATGGAAGCAACATCCAGCAATGCAGGCTGAGGCAGCGTGCTAAACGAGTAAGTTGTTAGAGATGGCTGAATCATAACAGCCGCGTTTGAAATATTTTCTCGGTTTAGTAGCATGCGGTTGTATGCAGTTTCGTCTGGACTGTTGTTGAACACCTGCCAACATCACCATGTGAAGGAAAAGGAGAAGATTACAGATTCGCTGACCAGTTATTACAGAGATAAATTTACAGCTTCTCCTACTTTAAACTTACCTGGACAAACTGTGAACGTCGGAGATTAAATGTAAACTGTGGGAATAGTGAAAAGTTTTGATTCAGAGTAAATGATGCAGGATCATCCTTCCGGTAATCACCAAATTTGGAACAAAGACGAATCAGGTTCCTGTCTAGCCATCTAGTAGCATCAAACCCCTCCTGAGAAAGCATAGTTGACAGTAATTAATAAGTTTGGTAAATGTCAGAATGAAAATCCAAGAGTCTGAGCTTGAAAATGCCTGAATTGAATATTTACCTCTGTTTCCATTTTAAAGGAAGCTAATCTGGCCACCACCACAGCAGCAGTTTCTTGATCAAAACCTTGCACCAATTCCTGAAGATATTACAAACCTCATTAGCATCCATGTCCACATACAAAGACGAAAAACTGTAAGTTAAAAAGATCATAAGCGTATGCAAGAAATGAAAAAGCCAAAAACAGACTGTGGAAGACGAAGGTGCAAGACCAGATTTCACCATAACAAAGGGGTGCGAAGGTAAACATAACGAAATGTGGCTGCATACTCTAGCTAAACAAACTTGACACAGTGACTTAGAAAACTGTTTTTCTCCAAGTTGATCCACAACAAGACCATTTAAACAGCTAAAGGGACTAACGAGTGTTTCTCGGAAGCCAAAACATCAAAGACAAAAACAAAATGCAAAGGCATTGGACCAGGATATAATTCGACAGTTCTTGGAGTAAGGAAACACATCGACTAGTGATTAAACCCATAATGAAGTAGCGGTATCTAAGTAATTCAAGAAACTAATGTGGAATAGTACTGACCTCTGTGCTAAGAGCCGTATCCACCCATTGTCTGGTAACAGTAGTAACTCGAAGTAATGATTTCCCTTCTGGATTTTGGTAGCTGCAATCATATATATTTAAGATCAAATTTCGATTAGATTGGTGACCATGCTTAAATCCGGAATTGAAGAAGAGGATACCTTGTCATAAACTGTATATATAACTGGTTATTTACAGCTCCAGGATTAGTTGATTGATCACTTGAAGAAAGATCAAAGAAGACTGTCAGACAAGTACTTTTGTCGAGACCACACATCTTCCATGCTGTGGTATTCCCTTCCCCAACAACTGTATCAGTAACACTAGGGCCTTTCTGCAAATTTCCCCAAAAAAAAGCATAACTGTTAGGTTATCTACCATAGTTTGAAGTAAAAAAAGATAATCTTTACCTTTTGCAGTGACGCGCAAGGTCCAATAATCCCTTGGATTTTTATGTCCTTGGAACAGTTGATCTCAAGTGTACCGCTGAAATGGTAGTTTGAAAATGAGTAAGAATGCCACTAGCTAAAAGAATTTCAATTAGCATGCATGAACAAATGAAATAACAAGTAGAGTAGCTCACTTGAAACAAAGTCCGAGAGACTGTTCGCCAGCTTCAAATACTCGCTTGAAGGAGTCCTTGAATACAGAATGACCAAAACTTTCTGATAAAACAACAAGTCCTCCAGTTCTTTCAACCGCAGCTTTCATTTCAGCAACACCAACCTAATATTCGACACACACAAAAAAAAAAGTAATATACATATTAGAACAGATTTCAAAGAAATTAATCAAAATAATCTTCTTCAAGCTACAAAATTCATTGTGACTTGCAATTTATAAGGAAATGTTTTACACCATATTTACTTCTGAAGATATTTACTTTAACCAGATAAAAAAATTCAGGGAGAAGAAATACCTGATCAAGTGCGGATGCAAAAAGGTCAAGCACATGTCCTTGATTAACCAATTGGTTGGCGAGACCATCATAAAACTTCTCTGCTTTCTTATAAAATGGAGCCGCATCTTTATCGAGGTCCTTATGTGAACGCAAAGGTTCTGATAGATCCTTTGACACAATCTGCAGAACCCAAACATAAGACTAACTTAAAACAAGAACTTTGTCTCAAGACACAATCTCATAGTTAAAGATTACAGCCTCTGTGGTGCAAAATTTAAACTATTTTAAGCAACATGTCACTTCATCCGATTTAGGCTACATAGGGCATCTGATGCTCAATCAAATCTCAACAACAAAAATTAGCACATATCTATCTCTCATTTTTCTCCTAACTATCATAGCCAGTTTTCACCATTCCACAGTTAACAAAACCAAAATTTCCCTCCATTTCTTCAAGTAACTCTAGGAACAAGGACGTTAAGCAAATGGAGTTTACCGTGCCTGGTCCCTCAGAGCAAGGTCCTCCAACCAAAGCAACAATCCTAGCCCCAGTTCCAGGTAAACAAGCTCCAAGCAGACCCGTAGCCACACTCAAAGCCACTCCCGTGCACCTCGACTGACGACGTCCACCCTGAACAGGCCACTGATCCGTCTGCAGCTCATCCAACAGCTACACAACACAAACACAAAACAAAACAAAAACAATTATACAAAATTACACTATAACAGTTTCCACGGGCCAAACCGGATGAAACATTCGCCTCAAACCTCCAAAATTTTCGAGTCTATAGCTCCAAAATCTCAGGGCCGGCCCAGAGTTTCCATCAGAAGAAAAAAGCATAAACTCACCGAATCAATGGTGAATTCACACTCAGAGGCCGGCAATAAGAACCTACTAACACCGGAACCATCTCTCCCCGTCGGAAACCCAGTCCTCCTCCCGGAAGCACCAAGCCCCAACTGCTCCAAAACCTGATCTTTAGAAATCTCCTTATCTCCCCTAAAGACATAAACCTTAGTCAAATCAGAATACCCCAACTCATGCACGTGCGCCTGCGTGCCAAACGTAACAAACCCAACGAGCGCGTTCTCAGGAAGCAGCCCAACCGCCCGCCTAACCGCACACTTGGCGTACTCAAACTCCTCCTCGATCACACACGTGTCCAAAACAAAAACAAACACAACGGCACCGCTCTGATCCAAATTCCCAGGCCCAGTGGGCTGAGATGGGCCAGGCATGGAGTACTCCACGGTCGTGTACTGAGGGTAGAGCTCGCAGGGGAGGTTCGTCTCGGAGATGACGTGGTAGTGAGGAGGGAAGTGGTTTCGCTGGAAACAGATGGGGCAGATCCAGATCTTGGCGGAGAAATCGACGCGCGCGAAGGGGTTGAGGGCGGCGGAGCAGGTGCGGCAGCGGAGGGGAGCGTAGGGGACGGATTGGATGTCGCGGTGGTAGCGGATCGGGGAGATGCAGGCCGCGACGGGGACGACGCACTTGCTGGCTTCGACTTTGTTGCGAGGCCAGACGTTCCACGTCATCCGGACTGAGTCGATTCCTTCGGGATCGAGGCTCTCCATCTCTGCCATCATTTTATTGATCGATAGGAGGAAGGATTCAACAACACTTGGGAGAAACGTTAAGAGAGGAGATATTAATGATAAATATATAAACGTTTTTGTTGAATTAAAACGATGTCGTATTGTCATTTTTGTTTATAAACTCACTCAAACTACATGCATGTGTAAGCCTAAGCCTCAGATTTTTGACCGAATCGAATCGAAAACTTTTGGTTTTCGGTTAGTTCGATTCGAAAGTTCGGGGCGGTTCAGTAACAATTATTTATTCCAATTTTCAGTTCGGTTTGGTAATCGGTTAGTTCGTTTTGGTAATCGGTTAGTTTGGCTTCAATCGGTTTGGTAATCGGTTAGTTCGGTTCGGTAAGACGTTGCTAGCATTTTAATTTCATGATATATAAATAAATAACATCTCCATATTACACTATCATTTAATTCATAAGCTCAAAATATATTCATGCATTTGTGTGAGACACGTTGTGAGCATTTTAGTTTCATGACATATATAAATAAATGACATAACATAGCAACATATATACTAAATACATCATATCATATGAATTGTGTATATGCCAACAATGTATGTTGGTTACTGCATTGCTTACACTAAACCTCAAGGTTAAGCAAGACACATGTGAATAATGTAACATGTGTACTGGTGGTTTGGCCGAGGATAGACGGCAAACCGAAGGAGAGAGATGTGAAGCCATCTCTAAATTGATCACTATAAGACACAATTCGATATTTTTCTCCACAAACCTGGGTCTTCCCATGCGTAACTACATATATGATCAGTCATCAGAGGTTCATGCTCCATTCATATTAACAAAAAGCTAACTAATTTTTTAATAAAATACACCTAAGTTTTACCTTGACTAGGGTTAAAAGGACATATAATTAGCATTTTTGTTAATGGCAAATTTCGTTTTGATATA
This sequence comes from Brassica oleracea var. oleracea, assembly GCF_000695525.1. Taxonomy (NCBI): domain Eukaryota; kingdom Viridiplantae; phylum Streptophyta; class Magnoliopsida; order Brassicales; family Brassicaceae; genus Brassica; species Brassica oleracea. Next base: position 1,027,339 of record NC_027755.1, read on the forward strand.
ATGGACAGTGTGCAGTAAAGGAATTGTCATAGAAATACTGATTTCGTAAGACATGTAGTTTGAAAGTTACATAAATTATTGCATGTAACAGATTTTCTTTCAAGAAAGTTATTATAGACTGAACGAGTGGTCCATGGTGAAATAAATACTGTATAAATAAAATAAAAACAGAAAGTGAATAAATTATAGAAAAACAGATAAAGTAAATTGGAAAAGCTTTCTTCCTGCAAGTACACAAGTACCTTGACTTGGCAAGTTTCCATTATTTTGTTTCCTCAAAAAGGAAAGTGGAAAAAAAAGAACTTGGTAAATAACCTTGAGTGGCTCTGCTCTCTCTTTAATGGTGGAGACTGGAGAAAATTATTTAGGAGACTTTTTCTTTGTTATTCATCACACAACATTTGCGAATAATGTCACGGCGTATCATCCGTCTCTCCAAGCTCTCTTCTCGGAACAACAATGTTTTCGTATGTAAAAGCTTCTCTCTCTATTATTACTTCTGTATTAGATATTAGCTAGGTTTGTTCAGATAGGCTTTTGTAGTAGAACACAATTGAGTTTGAGTTTGTTTAGACAAGACCAGTGTTTGTAAATTTTTTTTTTAAAGACAAGACCAGTGTTTGTAATTACTATTCAGTTCTGACTTCTGATGGTCCGAGTTTACTTGACAGATCCAAAAGTGCGTTCGCTTTTTCTCCACCGGCCCGTACTTGACACTCGGTTGCAACACTGGAGATGTCCTCTTGTTTGACCCGGCCAAAGAACAGATAGTGACTCTCCACGGCAAAACAATACCTAAAGAGCTCAAGGACGAAGAAATGATTGGAGCTTCTCATGGATGGGTTTTTTTCTCTGACCGGCGTGATCGTATGGTACGTGTCAGCGACATTTACAATCCTTTTGCATCCAAATCAAACCCTACCGTGATTCCTCTGCCTTGTCTTACCGATCTTCCCTGTGAACAAATCGAACAAGTATGTAACGTAGCAATGTCGTCTTCCTCCCCTCTCGAGAAAGACTGTCTAGTGGCTATCAAGTTTTCAGGTGACCAGTTGAGTCTATGCAGGCCCGGTCGTGACCTTGAGTGGATTAACATCTTAACCCCTTTCCACTGCTGTGAAAACTCAAATCTCATGTATTCAAAAAGAGACCATAGATTATACTTACCTGCTCCTGGAGGCAAACACTTGTTCTCCTATCATCTCAACTCCACAGCAGACCCCGCGCTGAGCTCCATGAGTTGGTCTATCGCGGCCCTCCAGAGATGGACCAGTCCGAGTGGGAGGTCTTGAGTTCGTGCTCCAGGAGGGAATACCTTGTTGAGTCATCCTCTAGTGATGAACGTTACCTAGTCAAATGGTACGCGCATGGCTTCTACTCATCGGTGTTAAAAGGAATTGATTACGAAACAAAGAGGTTCATGGTGTTTAGTGAGGAGGAGACTACCGAGGGAAAAATCATGTGTTACACAGAGGACATTGGAGATATGTGCATTTTCATTGCAAGTAACGAGGCTTTCTGCATCCCGACTAGCTCATGCCCCGGTCTGAAACCTAGCACCATCTATTTTATGGGACGTGGCTTTGGTTCTTACGATCTCACTACCGGAGACACACATCATTACAAAGCTCCCGGTGGTGTTATCACCACTCCTTACTGGCTTCCTCCATTTTCTATGTAGTTATGCACGTATAATATTCATAATTACCGCCTCGCTATTTCTTGAATATTGAGTCATAAGATCATCTTCTTAAAATATTTTTAATAATATATAGAACTTTTGATGTTTAAAAAAATGTCAAGGTGGTATAAACTTTCTAGAGCCAGATTCCAAATAGGATCTATAGGTATTTTAAGGACCAATGTTATACAACAAAGAAGAATTTGGAATTTCATCAAAAAGATTATAGCCAAATATGTCAATGATGTTACATAAAGAAAAACAAGATGGTTCAGAAGAAAGCTTCTTCAGATCTTAATTTTTGTGTTGTAATGTTTTCTAATCTTAGTTTTGCATTTAATTGTAATTTTATTATTTTCTATTTTTGTATTGTAACTTTACATTTTATTTAAATAAAATATTTGTTAAAAAGTAATTTTTAGGGCATACTTGTTTGTGTATAAGCACAGTTATTTTTACAATGAATCGATTAATCTAATCATAATGTGATATGTTGGCCAATATTTTAAAGCAATTGAAACAAACTATAAACTAAATAAAAGGGTCAAAATGAACACAAAGATGATCTTAACCTTAGATCATAGCAATCCAAACCGAAGTGGCAAATATACACCACAACTAGTTAGAAAAGGGAGGAAGCCAGAAAGGGAAGAAAGGAATCCTTTTTTGAAAATCGTTGGGATCATCAAAATGACTAACAGTTCCAGTGGTGAGATCACAAACAGCAAAGCGACGGCCCATCAAGTAGATAGAGTTGGGCTTGAGACCAGGGCAAGAGCTTGCCACAACGCAGAAAGGATCACTCTTTGAAAGGAAGATGCAAAGATCTCCAATGTCCTCGGTGTAACACATGTTTCTTGTTCCTTTTTCTGTGACTTGATCCTCCTCTCTAAACACCATCACTATAGGGTCTTTGCTTCGTAGAGAAGGGACAGTTGAATACCTGCATGCACACACACGCACACCCCGAGTTATAGCACTAACCAAAATCTCTGTCTACATGTTATATATATATATATATATATATATATATATATATATATATATTTTTTTTATATTCCTTACCATCTGACTAAGAAACTTTGACCGGAAGGTGACTCAACCCAATGGTCCTCCCTGAAACAAGAATCTAACGCCTCCCATGCAGAACGTGGCAACTGGGGAAGGTTATGAAACACCAACTCATTGAACTTAGGGTCGTTGTTATGGAGATCCCAAGAGCACAAGTAGTTGCTTCCAGGGGCAGGCAAATAAAACCTTTGATCTTTCTTTGAATACATGAGATTAGAGTTTTCGGCGCAGTCGAAAGGGATTAGTCTGTTAGTCCAAGCGTGGTCACGACCAGGCTTGCACATACTCAGTTGCCTACCAAAGAACTTGATAGCCACCACACAATCTTCCTCATGAGGGGAAGAGGAGGACATTGCCACGTTCCAGACAACTTTGGTTTGACCATAGAGCATACTAGTAAGCGGAGGCAGATGAATCATCTTGGTCTTTGATTTGGAAGGCAGAGGATTAAAAAGGTCGCTGATACATTACAGAGTTATGATTGGACCGTTGTTGAGAGAAAAACCCCCATCCTTGTGAAGCTCCCATCAAGCTCGAGTTATATAGCTCTTGTGGAACTGTTTTTTCCAGGACTCTGAATACCTCTTCCTTGGCCGGATCAAACAGGATGATACCTCCGTAGTGGCTGTTACCTTCTACCAAACGCAAAGCATCATCCCAAACGCTGCAAACTGTCAAATAAGGGCTGGTTGAAAACAAACGAACGCTCTTCTGTATCTGCCAAATTAAAACTCTAGAGATCAGAACCGACACACTCATCTTGCTAACTCTAAAGCCTAGCTTATAATCCTTGATGCAATAACTAGCTAGAGACAAACTCAACTGGGTTCCCCTACAAACCCTAACCAGATTAGAACTTAAACAATAGGGAAGAGAAGAGAAGCTTTTACATACAAAAACATCCTTGTTCCGGTAAGAGAGTTTGGAGAGACGGAATAGAAGTTGTGACATTGTTCAATAAACTTCGAAATTACAAAAAAAAAAATTAGTGTTTTGATGAATTTAAAAAGTAAAAGTGATATTACATATCTTCTCCAATCTCCACCAACTTTAAAAGAGAGAGGAGTCAATGATAATTAATTGGTTACCAAATACTCTTATTTCTTACACAACATAATGGAATTTTGCCTTTTCTTCTTCATTTTATCCCTTTTTATTTTTCTTTATTTTGTTTATTTCTATGTTTTATTTATTACCAAATATTCATTTTCCCCATGGACTCGTCAAATCTACAATTGACGAAGAAAATAAATACTATACAATAAATTAACACGTGAGCATTTTAGTTTCATGATGATATATAAATAAAAAATCCAACAACGTACTAAATACATATGAACTGTGTATGCCAACAATGTATATTGATTTTTTTTTTTTGAAACACCAACAATGTATATTGATTACTAATTGCTTTACAACCTCAAAGTTACAGCCGTTACGTTTGAGGTTGAGCAGCAGGTTTTGGACGTCGTCAGCACAGATATGCACGTGCCGAAAGTAACACTTGCGTTGGTGGTTGTTTGGACAAGACGGCAAGCGAAGGATAGAGATGAGTTCACGTGATGCATGAACTTCATGCTGCAATTATATTAACCAAAGTTAACTAAAATCTTATACATAAAATGAACAAATTGTTTAGGGTTAAAAGGACACTGGTTGCATGTTACATGAATTATTGCATGTAACAGATTTTCTTAAAAGAAAGTTATTGTAGACTTAACCAGTGGTCCATGGTGAAGCGAATATTGTATAAACTAGATTAAGATCCGCGCCTTGCGCGTAATAAACATTATATATATAAATTATTTTATGTATTATATATTTTTACATATTATGAAATAATAAATATATATTGAATAATTAAAAATCAGTAACTATTACATATATAATTAAATTGGTGCGAACGTATAAATCAATTTTATTAATCCAAACATTTTTTTTTTTAAATTTGATAGGATGTAATTAAATTTAAATGATATTAACATACATAGTATATTTTTAATATTAATGTCTATTAAATGATGCTTTTTAATCATATATTTTTTTGATCATGTGTATCTTTAATAGCAAAAAATTTAATTTACTGATAACAAAATTTTCATTGTGAGATTAATAATTTTAGTAATTTATAATTTAAAAAAATTATCAATTATCAAAAAAAATTATTCAAAGTAAATTTTGAAACTAAAATATTTATTTATTCAATATGGTTTATAGTTTAATTTAGAATGATATATATACATATATATTTTAGATCTTAATGATTAATTTTTATAATATGGTTATTGTGATTTTTTTTAAAATTATTTTAATAGTTTAAAATTAAACAAATTTGATAGAAGATATATTATTTTTTTATCAGATCTTTATTATTCAAAATCATTAATTGTCATATATACTTTAGCCACATTAGGCAATTCCGTAATCTTTATTTAAGAAAATAATAAATGATATTAATAATGAATTTATGGTTAGTTTAATAAAAAACTTATTATATAATTAGATGGACCAACATATTTCTCTAATAATTCTAAGAATCGTGATGACACTTGGATACAGAAAGAAGTTGTAATGTTTCACAAATAATATATAGGGGATAAATAAAAACAGAGAATGAATATAATATATTATAGAGAAAATGATGAAAATAAAGCCTTCTTCCTGCAAGTTTCCATAAGTATATTTAACCAAAAAGGAAAGTGGAAAGAAGATTGGTAAAATCGATCTTGAGTGGCTCTCCTCTCTTTTAATGGTGGATATTGGAGAAAATATTTAGTAGACTTTTTCTTTGTTATTCATCAAAAATTTTGGTAATTTTATAATTTTGCCAAAAATGTCTCAGCTTCTCATCCGTCTCTCCGCCAGGCTCTCTTCCCGCAACAACAATGTTTGCGTATGTAAAAGCTTCTCCTCCCTTCTCTAGCTTTCTGTTTGTTTACTTCTGTATTAGTTAGGTTTTGTTCAGCTATGCTTTTGTAGTAGAACACAACTGAGTTTGAGTTTTTTAGACAAGATCTGATGTCCGAGTTTACTTGACAGATCCACAAGTGCTTTCGTTTGTTCTCAACCGGCCCGTACTTGACACTTGGTACTAGGGTTCAAGAAGTTTTGCCGAGCGGCTGCAAAATTGGAGATGTTCTCTTGTTTTACCCGGCAAAAGAGCAGATACTGACTCTCCATGACAAAACAATACCTAAAGAGCTCAAGGACGAAGAAATGATTGGAACTTCCCATGGATGGAGTTTTTTCTATGACCGTCATGATCGTATCGTACGTATCAGCGACATTTTCAGTCCTTTTGCATCCAAATCAAACCCCACCGTGATTCCTCTGCCTCGGCTTACTGATCTTCCCAGTGAACAAATCGAACAAGTATGTAACGTAGCAATGTCGTCTTCCTCTCCTCTTGGTGATGAAGACTGTGTAGTGGCTATCAAGTTTTCAGGTGACCAGTTGAGTCTGTGCAGGCCCGGTCGTGACCTTGAGTGGACTAACATCTTAACCCCTTTCCACTGCTGTGAAAACTCAAATGTCATGTATTCAAAAAGATACAAGAGATTCTACTTATCTGCTCCTGGAGGCATTCACTTTTTCTCCTATCATCTAAATGAAAACACTGAGCACCATAAGTTGGTCTACCGCGACCATCCAGAGCTGGATCAGTCTGAGTGGAAGACTTTGAGTATGTGTTCAAGGAGGGAATACCTTGTGGAGTCATCCTCTAGTGATGAACGTTACCTAGTCAAATGGTACACTCTTTAAAATCAATAATTCATGTGTGAATTCATTGGGGAAAAAAAAGAGAGTGTGTTGAGATAACTGTGGTTGCATATGTGCAGGTACGCTCATGGCTCCTACTCATCGGTGTTAAATGGAATTGAATACAAAACAAAGAGGTTCATGGTGTTTAGTGAGGAGGAGACGGCTGAAGGAAAATTCATGTGTTACACAGAGGATATTGGAGAAATGTGCATTTTCATTGCAAGTAACGAGGCTTTTTGTATCCCGGCTAGCTCATGCCCCGGTCTGAAACCTAGCACCATCTATTTTATGGTGGGACATGGCTTTGGTTCTTATGATCTCACTACCGGAGACACACATCATTATAAAGCTCCCGACGGTTTTATCTCCACACCTTGCTGGCTTCCTCCAGTTTCTATCTAGTCATACTATTGCTGTCGCTTTTATTTTCTCTTTACCGGTTTGGACTGCTAAGATTTAAGACATTGTTTTTTTCATGATTCAGTTCGATTTTTTAAGTGAAATCATCTTGCAACAAATATTGAATTTAGGACGCCTTGAATCTGACAATCCGTATGGTTATTATTGTGTAGAAATATACACTTTTATTCATATAGCTAAGTGAATAAAATAGTCAAGTGTCAAGGCACACTACAAGAAAAATTGGCTTTAATAGCATATCAGAATAGCGTTTTTTACGATTATGCTATGTTTTCGATACCCGTGTTTTAAACATAGCGTTTGCCTTTTACGAGACGTTATGTTCGAATGTCGACTTAAAAAAATTAAAATAAGCGTACGGTTTTGCAGGAGCCGCTTATGTATTATAGCAAAGAAACATAAAAACTGTTATCTTTAGTTAGCGCGGTAATGCCCGCGACACTTAGAAAAATTTTGACTCCTAAAATCAATGAAGCTCCAAATAAAAAATAGAAACCCCCAAAATTAGGGTTCTCCCATCTCTCGTTTGTGTCTCCCCCATTTCCTCCATTCGATCGATAATCTGAAACCAAAACCTCTCATTTCTCTGAATCTAGCTCACATCAAATCTCACTCTCAATTATCAAGCTCTTTACTTATCTCATCCAGAATCGGCAAAATCACGTCCCCTCTGATCGAAATCCATCTCCAATCAGTCGAAGGTGAACTCGGGTTTTCTCACATTGTCTCCAATTCTGATTGTTAACCGTTTATCTCTTTCGTAGTAGTGATTTAATTGCATGTTTAATTGATTCGTTTTTGTGCTCTCTATTGCAGGGAGATATCGTTCCAGAGTTTTTGATTAAGATACCGTTTTTGTGCTCTTTAGGTTTCTCGATGAAGATTATAATTTGCTGGGTTTATTAACACCGTTGTATTCTTTTGTAGCTAGGTCAAATCAAAGTTCAAGAAATCTATCAGGCAAAATTAGTAACAAAACAATTCCATTTAAGAACTCTCGTTCTGTTTTGTTCTTTGTGGGTTGATAAAGTTAATCTCTTGTATGTAAACTTGGTTTGGAGCTGAAACATGGATAAATCTTGGGTTTGGTTACCAAGGTATTAACTTCACTTCACACTCTTTTAATTTCTCGTTTTGTATATCTCATTATGCTAAACTGTTTATCTCACACTTGTGGTAACTCGACAGGAATAGCCTTGAGTATGAGAAAGGAGCCAGTGACTTTGTGTCTTCTTCATCGAGCCGTTTAGGTGTTCCAGCTGAAATGTTCTTCCTTTGTGTTGATTGCCGCAATGTCTGCCATCAGTCTAGTGATACAGTTTTCGAGCATCTTGTGATTAGAGGGATGGATCCGAAGTACAAGATTTGTAAATTCTGGTCTAAACACGGAGATATAAGGCCTGATAAGCCATGTGATATCAACTCGTCTGAGAATGAGGCGTATGAGTTGTTTAGAACAGCTTTCATGGCAAGTGAAGACCATCAGTCAGCTCAGCAGGAGAGTGCAGAGGCGTTTGCGGGTATTGACAGAC
>NC_027755.1:1038690-1039214 GCF_000695525.1 Brassica oleracea var. oleracea
TACTTCTAGATGACTGGAGACATCTCGATGAGAAAACAAAAGACGCTTTGTGGGAGGAAATTCAGGTTAAGTTATTCAAACTCTTTCATATCTGATTAATGTAGTAAGCCTGTTACTAATTTCAAAATCTTTAACAGGGAAGATTCAACTTGAAAGAAGAATGGGAAAAAGATGTTGTTTTTAAGCAGATGGGTTGTTTGTGGAGGGCCTCTAAATCCAGATTGTCTTCGAAAGTCAGAGCTACCAAAAACAAAGCTCAACTACAGATAATTAAGCCCAGCAACATACAATCTGCGACTGCGTGGAACAATTGGGTTAAAGGAAGATGTACCACAACTTTTAAGGCAATATAAAATATGGATTGATTAGAGTCTGTGTATATTAATATTAATTGACTGAAATTGTAATGTGCTTGTTTAGGAACAAAGTGATAAATACAGGGAACTCAGGAAGGGAAAAATTCCTCATACCACTAGACGTAAAGGGATGATTCGACTTGCAGATGAGATGGTATGTTTGTAATT
>NC_027755.1:1039314-1040310 GCF_000695525.1 Brassica oleracea var. oleracea
TTTAGAAGACATGGGTATTAGAAGCAACTTGCATACTGAAGTTAGGGAAAAGAAGACTTACTTGCCTCCAGTTGCGTATTGGCTTTCTAAGGAAGAAAAAAAGAAATTTTACAGAAGGTTATCCAACTTCAGAGGCCCTGATGGTTACTGTGCCAATATCTCCAACTGTGTCTCACTGGATCCTCCCTCTATTGGCGGCATGAAGTCACATGACCATCATGTTCTAATGCAGAATCTGTTACCGGTTGCGTTGAGAGGTCTACTTCCACGAGGTCCTCGTCTTGCAGTGACTCGGATATGCAATTACTTCAACAGACTGTGTCAACGCATCATTGATCCAGAGAAGATTATTAAACTAGAGGAAGAAATTGTGGAGACAATGTGTCAGCTAGAGAGATACTTTCCTCCATCTCTGTTTGATATCATATTTCATCTTCCACTCCATCTAGCAAGAGAAGCACGCTTGGGTGGCCCTGTACACTTCAGGTGGATGTATCCCTTTGAGAGGTAATCTTCCACTGCATCTAGCAACACAAATCACTGCTACTATATGTATATGGTACTGACGATATCTTATATTTTCATTCGTAGGTATATGAAGACACTAAAAGCTTTTGTCAAGAATTTTGCAAGACCAGAAGCTTGTATGGCCGAGGGTTATTTGGCTGGTGAATGCCTTGCATTTTGTATGGAGTTCCTGCAGAAATCCATTCTAGTTGAAGAAGCAATGACAGGAAACGAAGATGTTGAGACGACTCAGAATGTTCTTGAAGGCCGAACGCTGCATAAAGCAAAAGAAGTGAGTCTTACTGACAAAGAGAGAGATGTTGCTCACCGGTATATCCTCATGAATACTGTAGTGATCGACCCTTATGTTCAGTAAGTTAAAACTCCAAAGATTGGTACATGTGTTTTTATCTTCTCTCACACTAACTTAATCAATATAGGGTGCATTTAGAAGAACTTCAAAATACGGATGTAAGATGTGCAAAAAAT
>NC_027755.1:1040399-1041397 GCF_000695525.1 Brassica oleracea var. oleracea
TTCTGTATGTATATGTTCTGATATGTTTCCTTTTCAAATACCAAATAACTTCAAGGACCATTCACAAAGGCTGAGATGGCTTGCTTTTGGACCAAGAAATATTGCTCACACCTACAAGGGATTTGTAGTTAATGGCTATCGATACCATACAGACGATATGCAGAGGAAGACACAGAACAGTGGAGTAGCATATGAAGCCTTTTCGATGTGCAGAGTTAGTGCCAAAGATTCGAGGCAACAGGCTGATATAGTAACATACTATGGCGTGATAAAGGAGATCATTTTGCTTGACTATCACATGTTTCAAGTGCCTCTGTTTAAGTGCAGTTGGGCTCATAAAGGTAGAGGACTTAAAGAGGAAGACGGTTTCACACTAGTGAATCTCCATATGAACCAGTCAACATTTGCAAACGATCCGTACATTATGCCTTCACAAGCTAAACAAGTGTTCTACTCTAGAGAGGAAGATAGCTCTCCTTGGTATGTAGTGATGAGAGCACCACCACGAGGGTATCATGAGTTAGAGACAGAAGAAGAGATTTGTTCTGCAACGTTAGCAGTACAACATGAAGTTGCGCTTGCAAGAGAGTTTCCTGTCCGAGATTTTAAATTTGTTCTGCAACATTAGCAGTCCAGCCTGAAGAAGATATGGGAGATCAATCATCCGATGACGAGAGTTTTTGTGTTAGGAATGACTGTGAGGGTCAACTAATATATGAATAATGATGAGTTTGTTTTTCTTTCAGGTAATTTGGTGCAATGAATTCCAAAGCTGTTACAGAGAAGTGTCGTCGCAGTAAACGCGAAGCAGGTCTTGATGTTAGTCCTGAGGTTTCCTTAGTTCAGAAAAAACTCAAGAAAAATGCTACGATTCCGACCCTGGACGAAGACTATCATTCAGAAGAAGAAACATATCATCAGGAAGTGGAAGAAACAGAACCTGAAAAAGTGGATGAAACTGGACCTGAAGATATGGGAGTTCAAGATGCTACCCCAGA
>NC_027755.1:1043332-1054571 GCF_000695525.1 Brassica oleracea var. oleracea
ATCGATATTAGGTGGGTGGTGTCGATCGATAAGTGGTTGGTGGTGTCGATCGACGTCGGGTGGGTGTAGATCGATGATGTGGGGTGGTTGTCGATCGATCTCATCAGGTTGGTGTCGACCGATGCTAGCCTTTAAAGTTTCCAGATCTCCTCTCGAAGCATGCTGATCGTCATCAAGCTTCTTCTTCAAATTTTGATCTATATCTTCAAGCCATTCCTCTAGCTCTAAGGAGTCTTCTGATAAAGGATAAGTTTAATCCTTAAGTGTTGTAGTACTTAAGATGTCAATCCAATCTCTAGCGATTCTAAGCACTGAGAATGCAAGCCATTTATCTCAATCTAAGTGCAATCAAATGATATTTGTTTGTAACAAGTAACAGTGCAAAATAACTTAAGTTTTAATTCAAATATAACAAAGAAGAACCAATGAGTATTTAAGCAATTGATTTCAAGGTGATAGTCCTAAATTAAGGCGTCTAACTTCAAATAATCTTAACTTTCTATAGGTCTAGATTTCATTCAATTTAGATTAATCCACTCCCGTGGTAGAAACCCTTATGCAATTATGAACTAAACATCAACTTCCGTTCGTTTTGTTCACTCAAACATACATTAAGTTCTAGTCTACTAACCATCTAGCAATCCTAACAACAATTCCTTGGTTATTCAAGCTAGAGCTTTACTAGGTCCATTCAAGCATTATGCAAACACTTTCGATGCCCTACAAACACTTAGAATCTAGATTAAAATGGCCAAAATTAATCTAGCATTAAGAATACCTAGTAAGCATAGAAATCTAAGCATTTAACCATTAGAACACCTTAACTCTTCCCTAGTCACCCATTAATCTACCTAACCCATTGATCCTAAGGGTGATTACTCACTAATCATCTTGTTTACACTTAATCCCATGATGGATAGAAGCATAATCAAGATGATATGATATATGAAAACAAGAAACATAAATTAGATGAAGAGAATGGCTAAAGGAAAACAAGACTTTATAACATAAACTTCAAGAACACTCCAAGAACAAATGTTTTCTCTCAAACTCTCAAAATACAAAATATGAAACTATAGACCTTTCACTCTCTACTCTTTGTTGTATTGTACTCTGTGTATTGTGTGTCTTCCTCCTTCCCCTTGCAGTCTCTTTTATAGCCTAAGTAAAGGAGGATGACAACACATCCACCATGTGAAAGTATAAAGCATAAAATACACTCATAAAAGTTATTCTCCACTTTCTTCCATTATAGAACACCTTTTGCCCATTTATATGGCCAAAGTAGTCTTGCCGCTTCAGAAAAGGTAGAGAAAGTTAGGCCAAAAGAGCCACCAAACTCATGATAGACAACCCATCCCCCATGTCGCAAGCTTTAAAGAAATAAAACTCACTCATTAAAGTTTTCTCCACTTTCTCCATGTTGCACACACCTTTAGAATACCAAAAATAAGAAGAATAATGAATAGTAATGAGTTTTATAGGTTTTAAGTGAATAAAAATGTGTCTAAAGGCTTAAAAATTCGAAGGCTATTGTTGATGCTGGTAGGGTGACCGCTAGGAATGTCATACTGATATGTGTGTAGTATTTTGATCATAAATCCCTCAATACAGCTCCAAACGACTTGAAACCACCTCCATTGTAAAGCTAACTCAATTTACCATGTCTTCTAAGAAGTAAAAGACAAGTTTTAAAATATATTTTTAAGACCTTCATCCATGCTCGTCTTTCACACGTTCGGTTCAAGACTCCTTGAAAGCTCCTTTTATACTTTAATCACCTCCAAAACTCCAAACAACTCATCCAACACCTATAAGATGCAAATCTACATGAAATAGACTCTAAATGCAAATAAATGTAAGGTTAATGCATGAATATATATGAAATAACAAAGCTAAAACTATGAAAAATCACAACACATCAACTCCCCCACACTAGTCCTTTACTTGTCCTCAAGTAAACTTTCAAGAACATGGGAAGTGATGTTTCAACACACAAAAGGAAATTCATGACCTTAAGAAACTCTTCAATGCCATCATTGTGATATCCTTACAAAATCATACCAAATAGTAAGAGCAAGATGTCTTTATTAGCTCTAACTTCTCTAGGCCTATCAATTCCTTTGATCTTTTAACTCATTATCATGAATCCTCAAATCAACCAACTCTCACATTCAATAAGAAATATCATAAGTGAATTCTCGCAAATTGCCAATTGGTCCAAATCATTTGGTTTGGTGAGAAAAAATGGCTTAATGTGAAGAATGAGAAGGGTCCAAATACATTTTGCTATGGTGACTTACACTCAAGAATAGGAACTTGATCATTATGCAAAATTTATCTAAGAAAATGAGCAATTAATTCATACATAAATCGGTTCTCATCATTCTACCATTTTTCTAGACAATTTTTAAGTTCTACCCTTTCTTTTCTTCCTCTCAAATCCCAAATATACACTCATTTTCATCTCTCACCCAATGAACACTTTTTTTTTTTTAACAACTATGTATCTTAGCTCAAAATTTTCTTTTCCCCATTTTCTTCTTATTATTTTTTCTTCTTTTTTTTCGGGGGGGGGTTATTGACACAATCTGAGCTATATTCCTAATTTTTTCTTGTACCTAGTTGTTTTAGACACACTTTTTGATTCATTTCTTTTACATAATCTTTCCCAATTCAATCCTCAAGATCATAAGAATTAAAGCACATCATTCCAACCACCATCCTAGATGCTAGCCCAAAAGAGGTCCTAATGCTAGCAAGAGATGAGAACAAATCAATGTCGCTCCTAATACTCTCAAGATTTTGCACATGACAAGCTTTCACAAAAAGACCTCACTGAACAATTAATGATGGTTTGAAAGAAGGGAAGGGTTTAGGGTATGGACTTCCACTTGATTTGTCAAAAAAATTGGTAAAACGGTTTATACAAGCTCAAGTGTGTGTAAAGCCATGATTTAGTACTCAAGAGACCATAAGCAAGAAGCATTAAGTTCATTTAAGTCAATTAAGATCTGAGTTGGTTTCAAAGAGTAAGATTCAATGAGTCTTAAGAGGAGTTTTCAAGGCTCGAAGTCTACAAGAAATTCAGAAGATGCTCAAGCTACTTATTATGATTCAAAAAGGTATCAACAATGAGTTCATTGCATGAGTCATTTGTAGCGATTTTACCTATGCATTCTATATGATCTAGACTCAAACCTAAAGATGCAAATGATATAATTAAATGTTTCTTTTTGTAATTTTCAGAATTTTGCAAATTTTTATGAATTTTCTATGCAAATGGATATGCAATGCTTATGACAAGTAAACAAAACAGAAAACATGTGAGATAGGTAGACTCTCCCCCCCACACTTACTTCACACAGTCTCTTGTGTGAGAGCAAGGTGAAAGAAGAGGTCTAGAAGAAACAAACATGAAAACTATATATTTACAATGGTTGTAGAGACACTTAGCTTGGAGTTACTGGATGAAGTTGAATAATTTTAACACTTGTAGCTTTGCTGGATGGCCATCTTTCTTCTTTGATTGAGTGGAGAATCACCTGAAAATTTCAAACACACTTATCAAACACACAAAAGAAAAACCACACAAGTAAAACAGTAATATATATAGGGATAGATATGGGACTTCCTCCCAAGTGAGCTTGTTTTAAGTCTCTAGCTTGACTACCCCTTTTTGGTTTAGGCTGGTTTGGGATGGGAAAGTGGAACCGAGGTTCCTTCCTTCTCAGGTGTGGCTGCCATGTACAGCTTGAGTCTTTGCCCATTTACTGTAAAGTCCCCACCGGTCTTGTTCCAAAGCACAATTGCTCCATATGGCCTCACTTCTTTGATCTTGAAAGGGCCGGACCATCTTGACTTAAGTTTTCCAGGGAACAACTTCAATCGAGAGTTGAAGAGCAACACTTGATCTCCAATGTTGAACTCCCTCTTCAGGATCTTCTTGTCATGGAATGCCTTGGACTTTTCTTTGTAAATCCTTGAGTTCTCAAAAGCATCAAGTCGAATCTCATCAAGCTCATGGAGTTGGAAAAGTCTTTTCTCTTTGGCACTCTTGATGTCAAAGTTCAGCATCTTAACAGTCCATAATGCCTTGTACTCAAGCTCTAATGGCAGATGGCAAGCTTTCCCATAGACAAGATTGAAGGGAGTGGTTCCCAAGGGTGTCTTGAAAGCAGTCCTATAGGCCCAAAGTGCATCATCAAGCTTTGTAGACCAATCCTTCCTTGTTGTCCCCACAGTCTTCTCCAAAATGGACTTGATCTCCCTGTTGGAAATCTCAATTGGCCACTTGTTTGGGGATGATAGGCAGTTGCCACCTTGTGCTTGACACCATTCTTCTTGAAAAGGTTCTCAAAAAGTTTGTTGATGAAGTGGGTGCCTCCATCACTGATCACAACTCTTGGGACTCCAAACCTTGGGAAGATAATGCTCTTGAACATCTTGAGGACAACCTTAGCATCATTGGTTGGGCTGGCTATAGCTTCTACACATTTGGAGACATAATCCACAGCAACAAGAATGTATTTATTACCATAGGAAGATGGGAATGGTCCCATGAAGTCAATGCCCCACACATCAAACACTTCCACTTCCAAGATAGGATTTTGAGGCATCTCATTTCTCTTGGTGATGTTCCATTTCCTTTGGCATGGGTCACACCTTTTCACACCTTGACACAAACTCTTGTGTGTCTTTGAACATATGGGGCCACCAAAATCCTGCTTGTAGCACCTTGGAGACAGTCTTGAAGGTGGCAAAGTGACCTCCATAGGCTGATCCATGGCAGTGTGTGAGGATTCCTTCCACCTCCTCTTGAGCTACTACTCTTCTATAGATTTGATCTTTGCAAAGAATGTAGAGGTAAGGCTCGTCCCAGTAGTATCTCTTCACATCCTTGAAGAACTTCTTCCTTGCATAGCCTGTCAGATTCAATGGTTCCCTTCCACATGCCAAGTAGTTCACTAGATCAACATACCATGGGCCTGTCTCATCAATTGCCTTCATTTCTTCAAGCTTCCTTCCAGTCTTACAAGCTGTGACCATTGCTCCTATAGCAATAATCTGCTCTTCAGGGAGTCCCTCATCAATAGGAATCCCACACTCTACTCTTAATCTTGAAAGGTGATCAGCTACACCATTCTCCACTCCTGGCTTGTCCTTGATTTCGAGATCAAACTCTTGTAGTAGTAATATCCATCTCAGCAGCCTTGGCTTGGCATCCTTCTTGGCTAGTAGATGTCGCAGTGCAGCATGATCAGTGTATAATCCATCTCAGCAGCCTTGGCTTGGCATCCTTCTTGGCTAGTAGATGTCGCAGTGCAGCATGATCAGTGTATACAATGACCTTAGACCCTACCAGGTAGCTCCTGAACTTCTCGAAGGCATAGACAATTGCCAACAGCTCCTTCTCAGTTGTGGCATACTTCATTTGGGCATCATCAAGTGTTCTACTAGCATAGTAGATCACATGTGTCTTCTTGTCCTTCTTTTGCCCCAAGACTGCCCCCACAGCATAGTCACTGGCGTCGCACATGATTTCGAAGGGTGGACTCCAATCTGGTGGTTGAACTATTGGGGCACTGATGAGCTCCTCCTTCAGCTTCTTAAAGGCTTCTAAACATTCTTCATCAAAGTTGAAGATGATCTCCTTGCACAGCAGCTTGGTCAATGGTCTAGCTATTTTGGAGAAGTCTTTGATGAACCTTCTGTAGAAACCAGCATGGTCAAGGAAGCTCCTAATGTCTTTCACTGTTTTTGGTGGAGCCAACCTCACCATCACCTCGATCTTGGCCTGGTCCACTTCAATACCTCTCTCTGAAATCTTGTGCCCAAGCACAATCCCTTCTTTAACCATGAAGTGGCACTTCTCCCAATTCAGCACAAGGTTGGTATCTTCACATCTCTGTAGGACCCTGCACAAATTTGACAAACAAGCAGAAAAAGAGGATCCGTAGACAGAGAAATCATCCATGAATATCTCCACTACATCCTCAATGAGATCTGAGAAGATAGACATCATGCACCTTTGAAAGGTTGCTGGAGCATTACATAACCCAAATGGCATCCTTCGATAGGCAAAGGTACCATAGGGGCATGTGAAAGTTGTCTTCTCTTGATCATTGGGATGTATTGGGATTTGGAAAAACCCTGAATACCCATCAAGAAAGCAATAATATGGATGGTTTGCAAGCCTCTCAAGCATTTGGTCAATGAATGGCAATGGAAAGTGATCCTTCCTAGAGGCAGAGTTAAGTTTTCTATAATCAATACACATCCTATGCCCTATTACAGTTCTAGTGGGTATCAATTCATCATTTTCATTTCTAACCACAGTAATACCACCTTTCTTTGGGACTACATGCACAGGTGATACCCAATTACTATCTGAGATAGGATATATAACATCAGCATCTAAAAGTTTGATAATCTCTTTCTTAATAAATTCTTTCAGGTTGGGGTTCAACCTTCTTTGATGCTCTATAGAACTCATTGATTCATTTTCAAGATGTATCCTATGTGTGCACAATGAAGGTGATATCCCTTTAATATCATCTAGTGAGTACCCTATTGCCTTTCTGTATTTTCTAAGTTCTTTCAAGAGTGCAGACAATTCAATTTCATCGAGTTCACTACTCACTATGACAGGATATGTGTTATTGGGTCCAAGAAAGGCATACCTGAGCCCCTTGGGGAGTGGTTTGAGGTCGACCTTGGGAGCCTTGAGTTCACTCCAATAATCCTCTTGAGATTCGGCTTGGACAGCGACCGAGGCGACATGTTGATCTGTTTGTGGCAGTTCCAGGAACCTGCCTTCATCGACTAACTCTTCACGGGAATTGAGCAGCTTCTCATACTCCAAGCTCACTCCATCTTTAATGATCTGAGCTTCTTTGTTTATGGTGAGAGCATGTTGTAGGGAGTCATCCAGTGCCAACTCTTCTAGGTACTCATCGGCAAGAGTTTCCATCTCATCGATGTAGAACATCTGCCCTTCAATGGTGGGTTTCTTCATTACCTCCTTGATGTCAAAGTGAAGAGTGTTTCCTTTCCCAAGATGGAGATCAATCTTGCCATCTCTTACATTCACCATAGCTCCAGCAGTTGCAAGGAAAGGTCTTCCAAAGATCAAAGGATCTCTAGGCTCTTCATCCATCTCTAGCACCACAAAATCAGTAGGGATCTCATAGTTCCCAATCATCACAGGGAGATCTTCCAAGATGCCAATGGGGAGCTTTACAGAACGGTCAGCCAGCACTAGAGAGATCCTACACTTCTTGTACTGAGTAAACCCGAGCTTCTTGGCAGTAGACAAAGGCATGAGGCTAACACTTGCTCCTAGATCACATAGACACCTCTCAAATGTCAAAGGTCCAATAGCACATGGAAAAGTGAAGCTGCCCGGGTCTTGTAGCTTCCTTGGGACTGTCGATCTCTGAATGATGGCACTGCACTCATGAGTAAGCACCACCATCCCTTCCATTTCTTTCTTCTTCTGTGCCACAACATCTTTCAAGAATTTACTGTACTGAGGAACCAACATGAAAGCATCAATAATAGGCATAGTAACATGAACCTCTCTCATCTGCTTCTCAAACAATGCTTTGTACTTCTCCAAAAGCTGTGTCTTGAATCTTCCAGGAAAAGGAAGCTTGGGCTCATATGGAGGAGGAGTGACTTAAGCTTCCTTTGATGAAGTGGCAGCTTCATTCTTGCTCACAATTTTCTTCTCTTCTCCAATCTTTCTCTTTCCCTTGGCATCAACTATCTTCTCCAAGATATCTTCATTAATATTTTCATCAATAATCACCACATCATCATCTACATTGATGACCACCTCCCCACCTTGCTTCTCATTATCCTTAATGAGAACTCTAGGAGGCAACTCTCTACCACTCCTAAGTGTGATTGCTTTCATTGTTTCTTTGGGGTTTTGCTCAGCCTTTCCAGGAAGTGAACCTTGTTGGCGATTTTGACTTGAACTTATGGAGACAAACTGATTTTCCAAAGCTTTGAACTTGTTGTTGAGATCATTGTAGTTTCCATCAATCCTGTTGTGGATATTCTTCAGCTCATACCCAATGTGCTTCTCACTTCTAGTTTGAGATTCCAAGATCTGTCTCAACATAGTATCAGTACTACTTTCTTGTGGAGCAGAAGTAGAAGATCCAGCTTGGGCTTCTGTAGACTGTTTTCCTTTGTTGGTAAAGCCTGGTGGGAAGTTTGTATTGCCTTGATAACCTCCTTGTTGATTATTGTAAACTGGTTTTTGCTGGTAGTTGCCTTGGTATTGAGGTTTGTTTTGGAAGTTTCCTTGGCCCCTTTGTTGGTATTGGTATGGAGCTTGATCTTTAGGTTGGTATTGGTAGCTTCCTTGTTCTCTTTGTTGGTATTGGTAGGTTGGTTCTTTCTTGAACCAAGTACCATTAGCATTGATGTAAGACACGTCTTGTTGTCTTTCCAAACCTTCAACTTCATTGATAAATCCTGGTTCTCCTTGGGCTTGTTCACCAACATAATTTATTTGTGAGTGAGTAGTTCTTTCGTTGAGGAGAAGATCGATTTTGTCTTGTAGGGATTTGATGTCTTTCCTAGTGAAATGGTCATCACCGCCTCCACCACGGTTATGCCTATCAAAATCATCATTGTACACCAAATCACTCTTTGCCATATTCTCCACCAGCTCCAATGCATCTTCTTCAGTTCTCCCCAAGTAGGATCCATTGCTAGCTGTATCAAGCCTGCTTCTATGGTTGGGCAGGAGTCCTCTATAGAATGTGCTGAGCAAATTCTCATTTGTGAAACCATGGTGAGGACATTTTGATAAGTACCCGTTGAATCTTTCCCAAGCTTCTCCAAATCCTTCCAGGTTCTTTTGTTGAAATCCATAAATTTCATTTCTAATCTTTGCAGTTCTTGAAGTTGAGAAGAACTTGTTGAGGAAAGCTCGCTTGCACTCCTCCCATGTAGTGATGGAATCGCTTGGAATGCTCTTCTCCCATGTGTGAGCTTTGTCTCCCAATGAAAATGGAAACAATCTTAGTTTGAAAGCATCTTCGGAAACTCCATTAGTCTTTGTGGTTCCACAATATTTGTCAAATTTGTCCAAGTGATCTAGCGGATCCTCCAAGGCTAGACCATGGAATTTGTTGGACTCAATTATGTTGATCAAGCTTGACTTGATCTCAAAGTTGTTGTTTCCCACAGCAGATGCTCTAATACCCAATCTCTTCCCATGGATATTGGGCTGGTCATAAGTGCCAATGGATCTTCCCCGGCGTTGTTGATGTTGAGGCCTAAGGTTTGCAGCTCCTTGGCCATGTTCCTCTTGAGCAGCTCCAGGAGGAACTCCTTGGACATTTTGTCTATGATCATCAACTCCATAGACACCTTCCGGTTGATTCGGGTTGCTTTCCATCTCAAGCCCCAATCGATGCAAGTGGGCTTGCTTTTCTCTTTCTCTTCTCTGTCTTCCCAACTCTCTTTCTAAGGCTTTGATGTTGTCCACTCTTGGTGCAAGTTTTGTTGATCTTTTGCTTCTCAAGTTCATGCACCTGTCATCCAAAGAGAGATGAAGATAGGGAATTAGTAACTTAAAATGAAAAATAAGACTTAATCTCAAGTAATGACCAAATCCTAATGTCAAAATCAATCTAGAGAATGGCAACGGCGCCAAAACTTGATAAAGGATAAGTTTAATCCTTAAGTGTTGTAGTACTTAAGATGTCAATCCAATCTCTAGTGATTCTAAGCACTAAGAATGCAAGCCATTTATCTCAATCTAAGTACAATCAAATGATATTTGTTTGTAACAAGTAACAGTGCGAAATAACTTAAGTTTTAATTCAAATATAACAAAGAAGAACCAATGGGTATTTAGGCAATTGATTTCAAGGTGATAGTTCTAAATTAAGGCGTCTAACTTAAAATAATCTTAACTTTCTATAGGTCTAGATTTCATTCAATTTAGATTAATCCACTCCCTTGGTAGAAACCTTTATGCAATTATGAACTAAACATCAACTTCCGTTCGTTTTGTTCACTCAAACATACATTAAGTTCTAGTCTACTAACCATTTAGCAATCCTAACAATAATTCCTTGGTTATTCAAGCTAGAGCTTTACTAGGTCCATTCAAGCGTTATGCAAACACTTTCGATGCCCTACAAACACTTAGAATCCAGATTAAAATGGCCAAAATTAATCTAGCATTAAGAATACCTAGTAAGCATAGAAATCTAAGCATTTAACCATTAGAACACCTTAACTCTTCCCTAATCACCCATTAATCTACCTAACCCACTGATCCTAAGGGTGATTACTCACTAATCATCTTGTTTACACTTAATCCCATGATGGATAGAAGCATAACCAAGATGATATGATATATGAAAACAAGAAACAGAAATTAGATGAAGAGAATGGCTAAAGGAAAACAAGACTTTATAACATAAACTTCAAGAACACTCCAAGAACAAATGTTTTCTCTCAAACTCTCAAAATACAAACTATGAAACTATAGACCTTTCAATCTCTACTCTTTGTTGTATTGTACTCTGTGTATTGTGTGTCGTCCTCCTTCCCCTTGCAGTCTCTTTTATAGCCTAAGTAAAGGAGGATGACAACACATCCACCATGTGAAAGCATAAAGCATAAAACACACTCATTATTCTCCACTTTCTTCCATTATAGAACACCTTTTGCCCCTTTATATGGCCAAAGTAGTCTTGCCTCTTCAGAAAAGGTAGAGAAAGTTAGGCCAAAAGAGCCACCAAACTCATGATAGACAACCCATCCCCCATGTTGCAAGCTTTAAAGAGATAAAACTCACTCATTAAAGTTTTCTCCACTTTCTCCATGTTGCACACACCTTTAGAATACCAAAAATAAGAAGAATAATGAATAGTAATGAGTTTTATAGGTTTTAAGTGAATAAAAATGAGTCTAAAGGCTTAAAATTCGAAGGCTATTGTTGATGTTGCTAGGGTGGCCGCTAGGAATGTCATACTGATATGTGTGTAGTATTTTGATCATAAATCCCTCAATACAGCTCCAAACGACTTGAAACCACCTCCATTGTAAAGCTAACTCAATTTACCATGTCTTCCCAAAAGACAAGTTTCAAAAGATATCTTTAAGACCTTCATCCATGCTTGTCTTTCACACGTTCGGTTCAAGACTCCTCGAAAGCTCCTTTTGTGCTCTAATCACCTCCAAAACTCCAAACAATTCATCC
>NC_027755.1:1055153-1058793 GCF_000695525.1 Brassica oleracea var. oleracea
AGTGGCTTTAGGTCGTGTGTTCTCAACTGATCCAGCAGAGAAGGTGCATTTCGTCCCTTTAGGTCCCAATGCTTCTAAGGTTTGGGTAGAGGTTTCCGAGTACGATGGGGCACGAGTGTGGAGGCCAAACTCAGAAATTGAATTCATTGGTGATGCAGTTGGAAGCACGGTGGCTTGGCCAAATGACAAGCTTGTTTTATTGTAAGAAAGATCTGTTGGTTTTGAACTTGTTATGCTATTATGCTAGTTGCAGCACACTTTGAACTACCAATGTTGATTTCTCTACTTTTGTAATATTTGACAAGAATGTTTTAATGTTGAATCTTTGAAGTTTATGTTTCATAATATAATGTCTGACAAAAAAAATCGAGTCTATATAAAAATAAATAAATATATATAAATTATAAAATGAAATATATAAATATTATAATTATTTAAATATGCTATATAATAGCATCAATATTAGCTGCTATAATTTCTAAATAATATATATAGCAGGAACTATTAATTGCTATATATGAATTAAAAAAAACTTCTCGAAAACGCTATTAATAATATAACTAATAACATTAATGACGCGCTATTAAATAGGTTACTATTGCAAAAAAAAAACTTCTCGGAAACGCTGTTAATAATATAACTAATAACATTAATGATGCGCTATTAAATAGGTTACTATTGCAAATAAAACGCGCTATTAAATAGGTTACTATTGCAAATGCAAAAGCGCTATCGATTCCGAAGAAACGATAGCACCGCAAAAAAAGTGTTATCTAATGTGCCATACCTACTATGACGGGCGATGATACAGCGTTCCTTAAATCACTGTTGAATCGTTAGATAACGTTTTTCGTCCGCTAGTAAAGCCCATTTTTCTTGTAGTGGCAGTTGCAAAAGGAGCTCGCCTTCAGACCAACAACCTCTTATTGTAAACATCCGGCTTCCAAGTTTGAATGATGGTTCATGAGACCAACTTCTTTGATGTGAAAAATAATGCCAAGGCGGGTATAAACTTCTTTTGGGGCAATATTTATATGTCTAAGCTTCTATTAGTCTAATGATCGTAATGTGACATGTTAGCCAAAATTATAGAAAAAATGACATAAATTAAATAACAGAGTAAAAAAAAGAGGGAACATCATAGCAAATCCAAAAGCAAACACACTAACCAAAGAACTAGACAGAACATGAGGGAATCCAGAAAGGGGAGAAAGGCATCATTTTGGGAAGTTCAAAACAAGTGACAGTTCCATTGGCGAGCTCGCAAATAGATACGCAATGATCCATCATGTAGATGGAGTTGGGCTTGAGACCAGGGCAGGAGCTTGCCACAACGCAAAATGGATCGTTCTTTGAAAGGAAGATACAAAGATCTCCAATGTCTTGGGTGTAACACATGTTTCTTGTTCCTTTTGCTGTGACTTGATCCTCCTCCTCTCTAAACACCAGCACCATCACCATCGGGGCTTTGCTTCCTACACGTGAATAACTGCACATGCACATATATGTCTACATGTTACATTCGTTAGCATTGACCAAAAATATCTGTCTTGACTACGTGTTATAATATTCGTTAGCATTGACCAAATATCTCTGTCTTGTCTACGTGTTATAATATTTGTTTACCGTTTGACTAGAAAACTTTGACCGGAAGGTGACTCTACCCAATGGTCCTCCCTGATGCAAGAATCTAAATCCTCCCACGTGGACTGTGGCAAATTGGGAAAGTTAGGAAACACCAACTCATTGAACTGAGGGTCGTTATCGAAGTGGAGGTCCCAAGAGCACAAGTAGTTGCCTCCAGGGGCAGGCAAATAGAACCTTTGATCTCTCTTTGAATACATGAGATTAGAGTTTTCGGCGCGGTCGAAAGGGATTAGCCTGTTAGTCCAAGCGAGGTCACGACCAGGCTTGCACATACTCAGTTGCCTACCAAAGAACTTGATAGCCACCACACAATCTTCCTCATGAGGGGAAGAAGAGGACATTGCCACGTTCCAGACCACTTTGGTTTGACCATAGAGCATACTACTAAGCGGAGGCAGAGGAATCATCTTGGTGTTTGACTTGGAAGCAGCCAGAGGATTAAAAAGGTCGGTGATATGTAGAGAGTTATGATTGGACTGTTCAGATGAAAATCCCCATCCTTGTGAAGCTCCTATTGGTTTCGAGTTAAGTAGCTCTTGTGGAATTGTTTTATCCGGGACTTGGAGTATCTCATTCTTGGCCGGATCAAAAAAGAGGACCTTTCCGATGTAGCTGCCACCTTCTACCAAACCCAAAGCATCATCCCAAACGCAGCAAAGTGACAAACAAGGGCTGGTTGAAAACAAACGAACGCTCTTCTGTGCCTGCCAAATATAAACTCAAGAGATCAGAACCAAAACACAACTAGAAACACACATCATGTTTAACTAACCCTAGATTTAATCCTTGATGCAATAACAAGAGACAAACTCAACTGGGTTCCCCTACAAAAGCCAACCTAACTAGATTAGAACTTAAACCAATAGAGAGAGAGAAGCTTTTACATACAAAAACATTCTTGTTCCGGTGAGAGAGTTTGGAGAGACGGAAGAGAAGCTGTGACATTGTTCAATAAACTTCAAAATGGAAAAAAGTTAGTGTTCTGATGAATTTACAAAGTAAAAAGAGTATAATAACATATCTTCTCCAATCTCCACCAACATTAAAAGAGGGAGAGAGAGAGAGAGATTTGGTTACCAAATATTTATTTCAGAACGTATGGAATCTTGACTTTTCTTCTTCAATTTACCTTTTTCATTTTTCTTTATTTTGTTCACTTTCTATGTTTTTATCTCTTACCAAATATTCGTTTCCACTCGTCAATTAACTCTGTCGACGATGAAAGCAAGAGCATGTTTATCCATAAAAAAATCATCTAAGTTTTTTTTGTTTAAAAATCAAAAAATTAAAAAGCAAACCAATTGCGGATCGCCGGGCCCGTGAACAGTGTAAAAAACTCACTAAAATCGGTTCTTAATTAGTAATTTTTGTAACCGATCCTTAAGGGATTTTTGGAGATCCACGCACTAAGAACTCACTAAAGACCCCAGATAAACATGTTCTAAGTACTATACAATAAATTACAAATTAGCCACACTTCCTGCAAACCATAAGGCATTTTATATTTTGAAACACAAACCATCGAGAATTTTATTAGTGTTATAAAAGTAATGGAAAAGTCTATCTTTATTCATAACGCAGAGGTTCTTATATAGGAGATTACACCGTCATAGATAAATAGAAAGATTACAAATCATAATCTCTTGGTTATGAGCCATCCACAATCTGGTTCATAACACTCCCCCTTGGATGCCATAACCATTTAGAGCTTGTAATGTGCTTTAATGTTGTCTCATTAAAACTTTAGCAGGGAAACCCAACTGAGACAAAACCATGGTGAAGGAAAAAGAGTACAACACACATTACTCTTCCTGATTTGGACATTAATGAAGGTCTCTTGGACCTTTCCAATTTTCTGCAATCCGTGGGTGATGAAGATCTTGGGCATAAATGCTTCATCCTCAAACATGATAGTTGGTTCTTCTTTACCATCGGCCATGCCACAATTTGATTGAACATATTGAGTCATCGACCTCAAATACACACACACGAA
>NC_027755.1:1059551-1059966 GCF_000695525.1 Brassica oleracea var. oleracea
TTCATATCTTAGCCCAATGGTTCCCCATTCCACATCTATGACACACTGATTTCGTCGAGCTTTGTGGTTTCAAGGATATACCACGGCCACTGCCTTGACCATGGCTCAAATTGGGTTGATACCCATGGCCTCTGCCATAGTTATTCCCACGGCCAAAGTGTTATAGTGGCCATGGCCACGTCTTTTCCACCCTGCACGGCCATGACCGTGTGGTCTATCATTTTGGACGTGGTTACCTTTTTTTTTTCTTCTGCGGCCTTATTGGTATCATGTAATGGGGTTAATCCATGAGGTCTCAATTCACTGTTTCTCATCAGTAATCCATTATTTTGCCCAGCTAGCAATAGAATCATCCACAAACTTATAGTCCTGGATTTTGGGATTCCTCCAATCAAATAGGGTCTTTGGTAATAAC
>NC_027755.1:1061734-1071502 GCF_000695525.1 Brassica oleracea var. oleracea
AGATCTCGTGTTTGAACTGCTCTCGGGTCGCGAACGTCTGAGCTAGGATCAGGAACGCCTTGGTCTGAAGCTGATCGGGGACGCGAGCTGGAACAGATGCGGGAACAAAAGACCCGATCGGGGTTTAGGGTTCGTCGGATCTCCGGCTAGGGTTAGGGTTTTAGGGTTTTTCGATTTGGGGTCTTAGCTTAGGGATTTAGAGTTTCGTGCTGATAACATGTTATAAAAGTAATGAAAAAGTCTATCTTTATTCATAACATAAAGGTTCCTTATATAGGAGATTACACCGTCATAGATAAATGGAAAGATTACAAATCATAATCTCTTGGTTATGAGCCATGCACAGTCTGGTTCATAACAATTACATTGATTTCAGCTTTTTAATACTTTACTACTACAGACACGAACTTTATTTTTAAGACACACAAACTTATTACCGCGATTACAAACTAGTTGGAGCTACTGGTGCTGGCTCCATCACTTGCCGGAGGCTTCTGCGGCATTTGAACGGAGTAGATAAGGTTCGTAGTGGCACCGAGGAGGACGTTTCTTGGCTCGAATACGATGATATACTCCAGACGAGCACTGTTTCTCACAAACCAGTGGGTTTCCTTGCCCGCTGTGGTGACAACAGAGAAACAAGACCCGGACTTTCCTTCCAACGTATCGTTGCGAACCTCCCCAGGGTTGATGTTGGCTTCCGTGGCCCCCACGTTTGTTATCTCCCTCTGGACGGAAGCTCCGGCAACATAAACATAGTTTAAGACTGCATCCATTGTTTTCTTTGCTATCGCTGATAAACCTCTCTTGCTTGCCATTGTGTTTGATTCAGTGTTCATGACATACAGGGAAGATACCTCCTTTTATAGGGAGATGTCGTAGAAAACTTTGATGAAGGGTGTGATTTCACTTTCAGATTTCTTAAAATGCTATGTTTGGTGGTTTATACAGGGAGCGTGCCATTCCTTAAATGATGAATAATGAAAAAAAAATTCAAGAGTGAAAATATACAATAATGGAGAACCATATGGAAGAAAGAGCGAAAGCGATGCCATATAGGTGCAATACATTTATTCACAACATTAAATACAAAATTTAGGTTTCTTGGCTAGGGATAAGTACGCTCTCTATTTGTTGTACATTTTTGTAAGGGCTGAGTATGGTGCATCCTTTTACAGTTTTACATTAAATCAAGCTTGCTCGAGGATCAAGTCTCAAAAAATGCATCTCAATCAAACGTGTTTTGTAATATACCATTTATTCGAGTCGAGGCATATATAATAGAGAATATTTTTGTGTGTCAAATGAAATTGATAAACAAAATGTTGGATACATTTTTTACATATTTAACAATTTTCATATTTTTCATAGCAAGTTTTTTATATTTTTGATCATACGTGTTTTTGTTAAGTTACCATTATTCAAAGCATATAGGATATGTAGTATTCAATTACACATGTCACAGACTCACGGAGTGTAACTCTATCTTTTGCAATGAAATGTAGTTTGACGTCCAAAAAAAAGATATGTAGTATTCTACTGATAAAGGGTGTAAGAGAACTCATGTTCAGATTTCTTCAAATGTTCATGTATCGTGATAAACACCCAGAGTGTGCAGATTCCGCAAACGTTGATTAATGAGTCATAAATTTTTAAAACATAAAGTGAAAATATACAATAGTGGAGAAAATTATAGAAGAAAGAGAGAAGTGATGAGATATGTCAATATTTATGGTGCAATACATATTTTGACAACATTCAATACAAAATGTATGTTTTTGGT
Organism: Brassica oleracea var. oleracea; assembly: GCF_000695525.1. Lineage (NCBI taxonomy): Eukaryota > Viridiplantae > Streptophyta > Magnoliopsida > Brassicales > Brassicaceae > Brassica > Brassica oleracea. The sequence continues at coordinate 1,063,518 of NC_027755.1, forward strand.
TAGGGATGAGTACGCTCTCTATTTTTTTTTTTACATTTTGTAATGGCTGAGTGTGGATCATTATTTTAAACTATATCATTTGTGTCGCACAAGCTTTTGCTTGGATCACGTCTCAAAAAGACATCTCAATCAAACACGTACGTTGTGTAACAATCCATTTATTCGAGTCGATGCATATATAATAGAGAATATTTTTGTGTGTCAAATGAAATTGATAAACAAAATGTTGGATAAATATTTTACATATTTAACAATTTTCATATTTTCAGAGCAAGTTTTTTTTTATATTTTTGATCGAACAATATAATTGCTGGGAGATTCTCTAAAGATGTTTCAATCATACGTGTTTTTGTTAAGTTACCATTATTCACGGCATGTAGGATATGTAGTATTCAATTACACGTCTCACGGACTCACGGAGTGTAACTCTATCTTTTGCAATGAAATGTAGTTTGACGTCCAAAAAAAAGATATGTAGTATTCTACCGACAAAAGGGTGTAAGAGAACTCATGTTCAGATTTCTTCAAATGTTCATATATCGTGATAAACACAGAGAGTGTGCAGATTCCACAAACGTTGATTACTGACTCATGAATTTTTAAAACTTAGTGAAAATATACAATAGTGGAGAAAATTATAGAAGTAAGAGAGAAGTGATGAGATGCCCTATATATTATTTGAGAAACATTACAACTTTTTTTGTATGATGATTCTTAGAGAAATATGTTGGTCTATCTAATTATATAATAAACTTTTTATTAAACTAACAACAAATTCATCATTAATATACTTTATTATTTTCTTAAATAAAATTTACGGAATTGCCTAATGTAGCTAAAGTAGCCTAATGTAGCTAAAGTATATATGACAATTAATGATTTTGAATAATAAAGATTTGATAAAAAAATAGTGTATTTTCTATCATATTTTTTTAATTTTATACTATCAAATAAATTAAACAAGCACAATAACCATATAATAAAAATTTAGATTTTTATGCATATGTTATATTTTGAATTTTTACAAACGGCTATAAATTACTAAAACTGTTAAAAGTCTCACATTCAAATTTTATGATCCATGGTTTAAAATTTTTGTTATGACAAAATGCAAATGATTACAAAAATTATATAAGTAAAAAGTCTAATTTAATTAATTATTAAGATTAATATATATATCGTTTTAAATTAAACTATAAACCATATAAAATACAATATTTTAGTTTCAAAATTTACTTTGAACAATTTTTTTTGATAAAAGTTTTGAACGATCATTGACAACTATTTTTTTAAATTATAAATTACTAAAACTATTAGTCCTACAATAAAAATTTTGTTATCAGTAATTTAAACTTTTTTCTATAAAAGATACAAATGATCAAAAAACTATATGATTAGAAATCATCATTTAATAGTCATTAATATTAAAAATATACTAAAATATATTATCTATATTATTATCATTTAAATTTAATTACATATCCTATCAAATATAAAAAAATATATTTTTTGAATTAATAAAATGAATTTATATGTTCACACCAATTTAATTATATATTTAATAGTTATTGATTTTTAATTATTTAATATATATTTTTTATTTCATAATATGTAAAAATATTTAATACATAAAATAATTTATATATATAATGTTGATCCCGCGCAAAGCGCGGATCTTAACCTAGTATATCAATATTTATGGTGCAATACATATTTTGACAACATTCAATACAAAATGTATGTTTCTTGGTTAGGGATGAGTACGCTCTCTATTTTTTTTTACATTTTGTAATGGCTGAGTGTGGATCAATATCTTAAATTATATCATTTGTGTCGCACAAGCTTGCTTGGGATCACGTCTCAAAAAGACATCTCAATCAAACATGTTGTGTAACAATCCATTTATTCGAGTCGATGCATGACAATATTTTGTGTGTCAAATGAAATTGATAAACAAAATGTTGGATAAATATTTTACATATTTAACCATTTTCATATTTTTCAGAGCAAATTTTTTTTATATTTTTGATCGAAAAATTGCCGGGAGATTCTCTAAAGATGATTCAATCATACGTGCTTTTGTTAAGTTACCATTATTCAAGGCATGTAGGATATGAAGTATTCAATTACACATGTCACGGACTCACGGAGTGTAACTCTATCTTTTGCAATGAAATGTAGTTTTTTTTTTTTTTTTGCCAAAAAGTGAATTCATATAAATATGCGCGAATTTGTAAATTTACAAAAGGGTTAGAGTTTAGCAGGATCAGCCTTAGCAAAAAAGATAAAACAAGGTAAGCCTGCACATGATTTGGTTAAACTAACAACCAATTACTCAAATCTCAGCCACGACTGCATTAAACTGTTGAAACGTTTGTTTTTCCAATGGCCGAGGATAACATCTCTGATGAAGCGATCAATTTGCTTGCATACTATCGCTGAAGTAGAGGATGTACTGGCGTGGAGTCTGTTGTTCCGCTCCCTCCAGATGTTGTAGATAACGGTTTGCAAAGCAAGGCGTTTGAGGGTCCTAGAGGAAGTCGTGTCCCTAATGCTTATCCAATCCGAGAAGGCTGTCCAGGTGTGGAAGTGCAGACCACTGTGGCCTAGCCTTGTCAGTATACGCTCCCAGATTTGTTCACTTACTTCACATCGCAAGAAGAGGTGGTCCCTGTTTTCAATGAAAGAATCACAAAGACAGCATGTTGTCGGGGTGTTCATACTCCAACTGGCAAGACGAGCTCTCGTCGGGAGACGGTCTTGGCTTGCAACCCAAAATGTAAACGCATGTCTCGGAACAGCACCACTGAACCAAACGTTACGTGTCCAAGCTTGGATCTGTCCCCTGTTTCTGATACCCTCCCAAGCAATTTTAATTTGAAAAGTATTAAACTCCTCTCCCTGCAAAGACCAGACGTAACAATCTTCCACAGACGACAAACGAGGATTTTCGATGGTTGTAAGATAGGTCTGCAATTCTTCTGCTTCATTTGAACGTGCCCCCCTCATGATCCACCCAGAGCTGGTACAAGTATCGGATACTGTTGCAAAGATAGGAATTTGGAGCTGGCTGGGCCCCCTTTCACCAAAGTAAGTCAAGAGGGAACCATAAGGGGTCCAATTATCACTCCGGAACCTGATTTTTTCACCGTTACCGAGCTTGGCTTTGATGAATTGAGAGGCCAAACCCGCAGGCGCAAGATAGCCTTCCATGTCCAAGAAGAGGGCTGATTCTCATCAATCCTCCACAAACAATGCCCTTGCAGCCTGTAGCATCGAATCCAACTTGCCCAGAGAGAATCAGAGGGGACAAGAAGGCGCCATATAAGCTTTAGACACAATGTTTTGTTCCACAAACCAAAGTCCCGAAATCCTAGACCACCCTCAGCTTTGGGAAGACAGACAGTACTCCAAGAAACCTTAGCCAAATACCAAGAGTTAGTTTTACCTCCCCACAGGAAACATGAGCACATCCCTTCAATCTTTTTTATACATCCTTTGGGGAGAATAAAAGCTGACGTTCAGAAATTTATAGAGCCATAGATAACTGAGACAATGAGCTCTTTCCGACCTGCAAAAGATAGAGCCTTCGACGACCACAGATCAAAACATCTTGCAATCTTGTCTAGTAAAGGTCGGTAATCTGTGATCCTGAGTTTCCTGTGCATTAGTGGCAGGCCCAAATATCTTATTGGAAGTGAACCAATGTTGTAACCAAGAGCCGAGAGCTCCATAGTTTCTGCTTGGTTCAGTCCCGCCGTAAATAACTCTGTTTTAGCCGCATTCATTCTCAGTCCAGACCAATCTGCAAACGCTTCTAATGTTTCAGTGATGTTGGTTAAGGATTCCTTACAACCATCAAAGAAGATCATTATGTCGTCCGCAAAAGCTAGGTGGGTTAGAGAAAGATCTGTTGTGTACGGGTGATAACCAATGCTCCCATCAAAGTATTTGACTCTCAGCATCTGGGAGAAAACCTCCAAAGCCAGGACAAATAGATAGGGTGTTAGGGGATCCCCTTGGCGTAGACCTCTAGGGCCCCTGAAGTAGCCGCAAAGCTCTCCGTTTATAGACACGGAGAAGCTGACCGTTATGACCCACTGTTTGATTAGGTTCCTGAAACAGAGAGGAAAGTCTAGTGCTTCAAGGGTATGGAGCAGGAAGTCCCAGTTCAGAGTGTCGAAGGCCTTTTGCAGGTCTACTTTAAGCATACATCTTTTTGAGATATTTTTCCGGCTGTAACCCGAAACTAACTCCGTTGCTAGGAGGACATTTTCCACTAGAAGCCGGCCTGGGATGAAAGCAGATTGAGAGGTGGAAATCAGGCTGGGAAGGACATCTTTCAGGCGATTTGCCAAGAGCTTTGAAGGGACCTTATACACAGAGTTGCAGCATGAGATTGGCCTGAATTCCGAGATCTTAGTAGCGTTGGTCTTCTTTGGTATCAGAGTAAGAGCTGTTGCGTTCCATTGCTGAAGAATACAGCCAGTGGAGAGGAACTCCTTAACGCAGCTATCATTTCAGGGCCCACTGTTTTCCAGTGAGATGTAAAGAACTCTGATGGATAGCCGTCAGGCCCTGGCGACTTGCTTCGGGGAAGAGATAGAAAGGCTTGCTCGATCCCCGAGTCAGTAAATGGGGCTGAGAGCAAGAGCTTGTCTTCCAATGAGCATATAGCAGGGATAATAGCAGCAATGTCTACTGGCGATGAGGAAGATGGAGAGGATGACCCAAGGAGAACCTGATAGAAACTGACCGCATGACTCTTTATCTCCTCTAAGTCATCAATTATATTTCCTGCGTCGTCAACGAAGTAAACGATCTGGTTATGCGCTTGTCTGGACTTGATGGTTCAGTGATAGAAAGCTGTACTTGCATCCCCTTCGATTGACCATCTGATCCTGGAACGCTGTCTAAGAAAGGAGTCTTCTGATTTAGCTAGATCAAGCCATTTCTTGTGAGCGACCTTCTCAGCCTCAGCAGTAACCGAAGTGGGCAGGGAAAGACTGACATGTTGACACTTGGTTAGGTCTTCAAAAGCTTCTTTCACTCTTAATTCTAGATCAGAGTAATTTGTTCTGTTGAAACTGCGTATGATGCTCTTTTAGTAGCTTCAGGTTTTTCGAGACTAAGAGCTGTGCCAAGCAGTCAAAGGTGAGAGAAGTCCAGGATGATCTGATAAGTTCTTCAAAATCAGGATGAAGGTTTAGGTGCGCAAAAAACTTAAAAGGTCTTTTTTTGATGGGGCTTTAGCTGATCCAGGAACACATAAGCCGGGCTGTGATCGAATATCCTAGGTTCCCCGAAGATGCCAATAGATTGTTGAAAGAACTGAGGCCAATTGTCATTTACTAGGATGCGATCAAGTTTCTTTGATATACGATAGTTTGACCAAGTGAAACTGTTGCCGCAGTAGTGGAGATCAGTAAGAGAGCTCTGCAACAGACAATCGCTAAAATCCCTCATACCCCTAGAAGATAATTGAGGGTCAAGATTTGAGTGCTCCAAGGGAGAGATGATTTCGTTGAAATCCCCAAGAGCAATAAATGGTAGACCTGGAGATTGATGAGAGGAAGAGATAGCTTCAAGATCCGCCCATAACTCCCTCCTCATAATTCTGCAGTTTGAGGCATAGATAAAACACGCAATGATCTCTGTGTTGACGTAGGGAAGCTTTACTTTGCAAGAGATAAACTGAAGAGATTTGAAAAGTATCTGAACTTGAACTGAAGGGTACCACAAAACCCATATTTCTCCCAAGTTCGAGAACTCATAATTTCCTGCAAAAGACCATCCCAGAAGAATTCCGGTGACTATAGAAGACACTTTATCCGAATGTACATGAGTCTCCACGAGACTCCCAAAAAGAGGTTTATTTTTCCGATGCCATTTCTTAAAACCACGCCACTGTACACTATTATTTACTCCTCTAATATTCCAGCAAAAAAATATCCATAAAGGTGAGAAAATTTCAGAGGAATTTAGGGCCTCTGCCCCCTTGCCTTAATTTGCTTTAACTGCCTCTTCGAGATGACGTCGATGAACTTGTCGCCACCCTCGTCAGGATTATCCTCTTCCTCTGAATGAGATGGAGATGTAGATGAATCAATATCTGAGGCAGAGCTGTTTCCTGAACTTGCAGTGCTCGTTGAATCTTCCAATTGTTTCTGCGGTGTAAGATCCACAGAGAGACTACCACCAGACATTCCAAAATCGATCGAGAAAGTTTTCGAGCCTGTACAAGCAGCAGAGCTGGAACCTGTTTCAAGTGCTGTCTTCGCCGGTGGAGAACCAAACGTAAGAGCTAAATTGTCTACGGTATCTTCCATTATAGACAAAGACGATAATTTCCTACCAGAGGGTGAGATTGGATGGCGTCTGTCCTGTGGAGGGGTTTCTGTGGAGTTAACTGGAACATAAACTGCTTTAGTCTTTGTCACAGTTGGGAGAAGACTCTTTACATGCTGTTTCCCTCTTGCTACCTCAGCTCTACCACGGGCTATCTCCGCACTGCTACGAGTTGCCACAGCTCTACCACCAGCTATTGCTACTCTATCACCAGATATCCCAGCTTTACCACGAGGGCATTGTTCAGTCGTGTGCCTTACAGAATTGCAGGAGGTACAAGTTCTCGGGGCTGACTTGCAATGAGTGATGGTGTGACCCACTCGGTTGCAGTATGAACATAGCGATGGCATCCAGGGAGTTGATACAGCAATTCTTTTTGTTTCACCACTCTCAAACCTTGCATTGACGAATTCTGGAATTTTCTTCCTTGGGTCAATGATTGTATACACCTTAGCGACTTCTATGTTCGTGAGATTCTCAGTCGTAGGGTGGAGACATACAGGGTGGCCTACAATACCCGCTATTTCCTGCAAGGCATCACTATTGAAGAACTGCAGTGGAACGCCAGTAAGCTAAAGCCAAACGGGAACCATGTCTAGCTCAGGTTTGGTCTGTTGGAGGCCAGGAGCCCACTTTGCGACGAACATTGTTTGTCCATCTATTTGCCATAAGCTTTGGTTGAGAATACGCCTCCGAGCATTTGGGCAGGGAACTCTGAAGAGGAACGCATTACCATCCATTTTCGAGACTGTTATATCTCGTCGTTCGCGGCTCCAAATACCATTCACTATGGCTTGCACAGCATCACGAGCTGGAGGTTCTTCATAGAACTGTCCAATGATGAAATTTTCCCACGCTTTCATGTTGCGTTCCACAACTGCATTTGGAATCGTAACACAGGCTTCACTGAAGTCCAAAAGATATGGTGTTTCCTTGGGCTTGAGGCGTTGCGTGTGAGGTCTATTTTTCACAAATCCCTTCCAGATGTCAGCTGAAGTTGCTGTATGGTTGGGAGTTGTTGTCGAGGCAGCGGCGATTCCTTCAGGAGTCTTCTCTTTAGGGCAGCTAGGTACATATTTGGTTACTGTAGCTAGGGTTTCGGATTTGGGGGAATCCGTTTGGATGGCCATGGCTGGTTCATAAGAAGCAGTGTGGGCATCAGGTATCGCCAGTTCCTTTTCTACAGTGGCTGGCGTAGAGGTTGAACTCTGTTTTTGAACGGCTAAGGGGACCTTAGGCGTAGACTTTGGGGTTGAAATCGAAAGGTTTGCAGAAGTTTGGTCCTTCCCAGTGGGGGAACGACGATGTGGAAGTTTTTTGAGGGGCTTTTTCTTGGCCATACTGGCGGGAGGGAGCCGACGCCTAGAGAGGCGACGGTGAAGGTGAAACGAAGTGGATCTCACACTACAAGAAAACAGTGGTATTCTGACAGACATTCCGACGGAAAATGAAATCCTCGGAATATCCCGAGGAATTTCCGAGGATATTCCGAGGAAACACAAAATTTGGTTTCCTCGGAATTTCCTCGGAATATACCGACGAAATTCCGAGGAAATATCAATCCGTCGGAATATTCGTATGGAATACCGGGGAAAAATGTATTCCTCGGAAAAAACCGATGAATTCCGAGGATATAT